>NC_059376.1:2985397-3285397 GCF_019703515.2 Myxocyprinus asiaticus
TTTTCACACTTGGTTCGTTTCAGGGGTCTGAGCACAGATTGCTAGATTATTGACCCATATGTGAACACACTAAACAATCTCAGAGCCCTTTAAAGTGAACCAAAACCATCTCGGGAAGTGGTCTGAGTACGGTTCACTTGCAGCCTGTGGTTCAGTTCGCTAATAATGTGCATTGTGAACTAATAGCTCTTCAGACTCGTGTAATGGCAAAAGTATTTGACACTAACAGCTTACCAGACACGAACAATGATAACGTGCAGAGGAGAGATGAGACAAGCCACTTATTCTGTCTGTGGAGATGACCGGGTAAAGGCTAATTGTACTAGTTACATTTTAAATATAGCCCTAATAATAATCATCATCAATATTGTGTTTTAAAAAGTCTGGGTTCCACAAAAATAACACAGTGTGAATGCAAAATCTACTGAGACCCCCTCCAAAAAGAGACCTGAGCCCACTTTCAAGGTCACAGACAGTGTGAATGCAAAGAGAACTGGGTCCTGTTTTGCTTGATTCACTTTTTGGTCCACTTAAATGAATAATCTCTCATCATTTGCTCACACTCATGCCATCCCAGATGTATATGACTTTCTTTTTTCTGCAGAACACAAATGAAGATTTTTAGAAGAATATCTCAGCTCTGTAGGTCCATACAATGCAAGTGACTGGTAACCCGAATTCACCAAAAAAGCACATAAAGGTTATAAAAACAAAAATAAAGTACTTTTATGCTGCCTGTATGTGCTTTTTGGACCTTCTGAGCTCTGGCCATCTTTCACTTGCATTCATTTGCATTTCAGAAAGATAAGAGATTTTAAAGGGGTCTGAGTTTGGTTTGTTTAAGGAGAGTCCAAATTTGCACATACATTTTGTGCAAGTGGACTGAGACCCAATCTAAAGTGGACCAAAAATCCACTTTTAAGTTTAGTACAATGTCAATCAAAGAAAACATATTTTTTATTTTTTTTAACTGTGGTCACATTTGCGTCAATAGAAAGATGTCTGAGTGATTCATGTTTGTTTTTTTTTTTTTTTTTTTTTTTTTTTAAAGAGAACGTGTGAAAAGTTGATTTCTGCTCGCAGCAGAGTGTGAGCAAAACATGGTGGGAAAGCTTGATGGCGTCAGCAACAGTAACTAACAGCAGCAGGGCTTATAGCGGAGGGTCTGTTTCACACCACGGAGAATGCAGTTTTATTAACAAACTCTTCCACATTTTCTGTTGGAATGTGATTAGAACCTGAGTCTTTCTCTCTCTCTCTCTCTCTCTCTCTAACCCATCAAGATCAGTATTTAGATTCTTTTGAAATGTGTGTCTAGTTTTAGAGAGCAATGTTTTGGAGGTGAGCCTGAGGCCATATTCAGGTCATATTCATATTCAGCTGACCCTGTATTACCAATATTAGAATGATACTTTATCAGCTGGATTACACGCAGCTTAAAATGCAGAAGCAGCCAATCAGCCGCTGGCATTCAGGTGAGGTGTTTATTGGAGTTTGATCCATTCAGAAGCTCTTTGTCTGTCAGAGACACAGGAACTGTGTCTGGGGATAAAGGAGGCAGGTAAGACTTCTGCTTTCTCTAGAAATCTGATAGCACTTCTGAACAAATTATAATTTAAGAAAGGCTGAAATTGTGATATTAGACGTACGGATGTGTTTTTGCGTTTGAATGGACTTTGTGTGGTGACTAGAACTAGATGTTGGACCTGAATAAGTCAAGACTTTAGTACTTTAGTCGTGCCGTATTTGACTTTTTTTTTTTTTTTTTTTTTGGTCTCTTGAGGAATATGTTCATGTTGTCTCTAGGGAGGAGTCATGATGGTTGGCAAGTCTTCCAAAAACAAACTTGTTGATTAGTTGACTCGGTCGATTTTCCAAAAATAATTTTGCACCAGATTTGTAATGAGCATGGTGTGCTTTAACTGTTTGACAGTTTGCACAGTAAAAACCCTTTTGATAAAGTTAAAGTTCATTCCCATTAAAGCACCACTACTACATCCACAACATTTTTTTTTTTTTTTTTTTTTTTACATTCTGCTATGAGAGTTAGTTTTAAATATGTTAAGTTAAAAATGGTCCAACCTTAAAAAACATGAATTCTCTCTGTATAGCTGTTTTTAAATGCAAGTATGTGTCTTTCGTAAGAAACATGTACGATCGGAGTCATGTGAACCTGAAACTAACCTGATTATATTGGGATTCCTTAAGGCCGATTAATCAACTAGTCATTCAGGCAAGCCATAGACTAGTCGATGAAAAAAATTGTAAGACATGTTGTGGGTTACTAGAGGAACTTTTGTTCACTCAAAGATTGAGTAAAATTTTTGTCAAAGGCTTGCGTTGCAAAGGTTAACGTTGTTCACGTTGAAGAAAGATGTGAGTGAAAGTGTGGGACGGTGGATTTGGGTCACCAGGAGTGTTCATCAGCAGATTTGGTGTTAACCGGATTTGTGTGGACAAGCTGAATCAACGGTGTGCTTGGATTACGGGAGTGACATTGAGAAAGGGACGATGTGTCTGTCCACTCGCGCTCTCCACTTGTTCTGTCTCTCTGTCCACCACCCCACTTCAACAAACGGCCAACATTTTCTTGGAATTGCTATCTTTTGCCAAATTTCCACAAAAAAAAAAAAAAAAAAAAAAGAAAGTGGGGTAGGTTGTTTCTGTTGTACTTTAATTTGTATATTTATCTGTATAAATGAGTATCTAGTTTGAAATAATAGGGACTGAATCTCAAAAAACATGTCAAGAATATGTGCAGGTCACAATTCACCTTAAAATTAAAAAGAAATAAGACATTGTTTAGCAGAAAGATGATGAATGCTATTTTAGGACTATTTCTCCCCTCAATTCTTATTCCCATAATGCACAGATTATGTCATTCTCATTACTGTAATGTTAAAAAAGAATAATATACATCATGGTATTTGTTTTACTGCCTTTAATTTATGCTGATTTAAATTTAAAAAAGCATCGTATTGCATTTTGTTTTCTGCAACACAAAATTACTCTGTTACAGTAATGAGAATCTCATGAAAATCACCATTGAGATTATTGAAAATTACAAATTAAATGTCCAGATGTTTTTTGCATTACAGTAATGACTATTCGGGGGTAGAATGTGCTAATTTGGCATATTAATTTTTTTTAAAAAATCTATACAATATTTATGCAAAATATAACTTATTTATTTATTATTTTTGGGAGTGAAATATGACCCAATTGACCCATGTGTTTGTAATTTATCTGTTTCATAAACAGTACTGATTAGCTTAGTTTTAATTGAATTAAAAATGAACATATTCTTTTGTCATATTCTAACGTGACTTTGCTGTGTCTTTATGTGAAGCCATTTGTGTAGTTGCGTGATCTGCTGGTGTGTCGGTAGCCATGAAGAAATGGTGATACTTAGCCCAGGCTCACTGCACAACCCTGTTGCTTAGTAACGGCTTCACGGGTTGGCAAGGACACAGGCAGATCGAGAGAAAGAGACTCGCTTGCATCTCTTCTTCAGTGTTGAAATGTCTTTTCTCACCACGTCCAGTCATTTTGGGGCTCTAACTATAGCACTCTCTGTTGACCATTGTATTTTTACATAAACTCTCATTTTAGCTTGAGATAGATAGATAGATCTGTGTGATTGGTAGATAGACTGATTGGTGATTTGCTGCATTATGCAGACTAATATTTTTGTATAATGAAGCTAAACTGTATAACTGGCCATTATTCCAGGCAAGAGATTTGCTACATACCTGTGTTTCATAGACTTCGGAATCTAAGAATATTTTAAGAGGAAAATGCAAATACTTGCATTTCTTAAGTGTATTAATTTAAATTATATTTAAACAGTAGGCTACATGAACATATCATTTGGAGTCGTCCACGTGTGTTTTGCGAAACTAACATTAACGAGTAATTGATTAATTAATTGTTCATTTCCATGACGATCGATAATGAAAGTGTCTGAAAATTGACATCCCTAATCTCTCAAAACTATTATTTTCTCTCAGTCTCTACAAGTATACCTGGCTGCAGCTTGCTGAACGGCCAGGCCTTTCTCAGTCGCTATCGCACACACATTGGGTCTTTATTTTACGGTTTGGGTTTTGACAGTGGTTCAGATGAAATTGAGTGAGCATTTTCGGCCGATGCGAAGAGATACGGCAGCTTTCCCATATCTGCTTGCACACCTGGTTCACTGCTTGCAGGTGAAGTCTCCATTCTCCTTAAAGTAAATCCGCTCCCGTGTTTAATATGCCCGGGACTGCATCGCACTAATGAATAATGTGCACTGCTCCACACAATCAGGATGTGCAGTTGAGTCAAACGTGTACCTCCTGAACATTTATATATGCCAATGTTAGCCACAGAATGTGTGGAAAAACATTTAGTGGCGTTTCGCCCATTGTATAAAGGTGCCTCGGTTTGTTCCTGGCAGGCAGCAGATGCCCTAACCCTGCCCCCACCCTAATCGGAGCCTGTAACTCAGGACACCTTTCTCCCATCATGTGAAGGCCCAGGAAGTAAAAAAAAAAAAAAAATTAATTGTCTTTTATTTCCCAGACCTAATATATACTGTATACATAGTGCTGTGAAAAAAGTAATTGGTAGAGAGCAGAATTCATGTTTAGGTATGCTCAAGTGTGGGTATCCTTTGCTGCTTAAGGGCCAGGGTGACTTGCAATAATTGAGGGAAACATGAATTCCTCTCTCTACCAGAAAGTCCTAAAGGAGAACGTCCGGTCATCAGTCCGTGAGTTGAAGCTCAAGCGCAACTAGATTATGCAGCAAGACAATGATCCAAAGCCATAGCAGTAAGTCCACCTCTGAATGGCTCAAAAGAAGCAAAATTAAAGTTCTGGAGTGGCCTAGTTGACTTGAACCCGATTGAGATGCTGTGGCAGGACCTTAAATGGGCAGTTCATGCTCGAAAACCCTCCAATATGGCTGAACTAAAGCAGTTCTACAAAGAAGAGTGGGCCAAAATTCCACCACAGCGTTGTGAAAGACTGATCTCCAGTTATCAGAAGCATTTGGTTGCAGTTGTTGCTGCTAAAGGTGGCACAACCAGCTATTAAGTTTAAGGGGACAGTTAGTTTTTCCACATGGTTGATGTAACTTTTTTGCTTTAATAAACAAATATAGATTTGAAAACTGTATTTTGCGTTTACTCAGGTTGCTTTTGTTTTGTTATCTCATTTAAAGATCTAAAATAATTTAGTATGAAAAATACACAAAAATAGAAGCAGGAGGGGGCAAATATTTTTTCACAGCACTGTATATTAGGGCTGGGAAATTTAATGGGTTAATTTCTGTGATGTAATTTAAAAAAAACATTTGTACTTTTTTTTTTTTTTTTTTTTTTTTAAAACATTAAACTATTTAATATATAATATAAACCTTTACAGAGAAAGGCACAAAATAAAGATAATTTAGTATCTAATTATTAAATTATAAATATAATCTAATAAAATATTATAATTCACATAATTCAGATCCATTACATCATATACATTATATTGTGGCAGCAAACAGAAAGTACAAAAAGTGGCTTTAAAAGTCAAAATATTTGTCCTTAAGTAAACATATCCCTGATATTGACCTACTTTCCTCTGCTGTATTTTTTATTGTCGGTCTATGTACACTTACGTCAGATGTGCGTTTTTGGAGAGTCTCACTTTGGTTGCTTCAGGTCTCACTAGTTTTCAACATCTTTAGTCATAATGCTAGGCCTGTCATGATTATTAAATAACCATCTGATTGCGGTTATTTGAGACAACCGTGGTTACTGAGCATTAAAATTCCTATCACATTTTAATGCCCAAATAAGGGAATTTTAAGCGAGTATACCGTATAAAATAATGCCTTGAATGGCACGCTTGTGTGTCATTCAGTTGAACTCCGAGTCCGAGCGTCACTGAGCCGCACCATGGAGGTCAACCAGGTCCTGCACTGAAGAGTGCGTGAAGCGCTCTGAATGTGCTCACTGTCAGAAGAGGCTCGTGCCAAACTCCCATGAAAATATAAACGAACAAGTATATACTTTGATAATGAACACAAAGCGCTCCGGTTGCACATTAAAAGATTGCGTAATGGCAAATGTTCCTGGTTCATACATGCTGTGTTAATGACACCCAGTGACAAAGAGGAGGAGACGCACGCTTACTCTATTTCTGTGGAGTGATAAAATGGTGAAACGAAATCTCAAAGATTTTGCTTCATGACAAATAAGGGCTTGTGGGTTTAATCAGAGCATTAAAATAACATGTAAAAGTGAAGAAATTTGGAAAGAAATGTTTTAATGTTGCATAATATAAAAATAGAATATAAATAATATATCATTTTTTATTTAAAAAATTATAAAATAGGAGTTCAAAAAAAGTATAAATGTAAAATTTACCAGAACTAAAGTAGACAAAAAGGAGAGACATATTTTAAGTATTTAGGAATATTTTGATATTTAAAACATTATTTTTCATGTCATTCATACGTTTTTAAAGCCTTGAAAGGAAATCATAGTTTATTTCTATTTTATTATTTGATTTATATATTTGAAGTTAAATATATAAAAATGACTTAAGGTGTATGAAGCATACATGCAGAGAAAAGCACACCTTAATATGACGATTTATATGACAATCACGAAAGCTCTTTAACAAGATAATTAATCGTTACAGCCCTAAAACAGACAATTAATCATCATAACCGCACTTATTTGTTTGACAATTAATCATCAGCCAAATTTCTTAATCGTGACAGGCCTACACAACACTGTGTTTTTAGGATTCTGTGTCAAGTTAAATGTAGTTTAAAATGTTGAAAAACATGTCTGGAGAGCCCTTCATTCTGTTGTGTTTGGTCCAGTTGTCTTTGAGCACAAGAGCGTGTCATCTGTGGAAGACTGTGCTGCTCTCGTTGGTTTTCTGTACAGCTGGAGTCACGCTGACTGCCCCCTACTGACACAGATTCACTAAAACATCAAGGTGCAACATCAAACATGAATTGTTCCGATGGTAACGCGTGATTTTTCTTTTTTTTTTTCATATAATCAATCACTCTAAATGTGTTAAATTGATAACTCTAATATTTTTATATAGGATTCAAAATTAACTTCTTGCCGCATCTGCAAATGACAGGTGAATTGAGCAAATTTACCAACCATGCATATTTATTACCGCCCATTAAACTATATTTTGCATTTTGCAGGGGTGGGTGATATGACCAAAATCTTATATCACGATATGAGTAGTTTTATGATATATAATGATATATATCACGATATAGTAAATGTTTTGGGAAAATCAATAGAAATGGGCACATAAATTGTATTAAGTCAAGTCATTTTTATTTATATAGCACCTTTCACAACACACATTGTTTCAAAGCAGCTTTACAGAAGTTCAGGCATTAACAGAAGATAAAACTGTAATATCTATAATGTCTTAGAGACATCATTGTGTAGTTTGATAAAATATGATTGTGAATTGTGTTTAAAAATAAGTAATTAAATAATAATTGTATTTAAAACCCCAGTGAGCAAGCCGAAGGCATTACAATAACCTTATTGTAATGACTGTATTTGGGTAATTCTGTCAGTGAATTAAATACTTTCAAACACTTACTCTTATATAGTTTTATCTTTATTTGGAGCTTGACATTAGTCAAAGTGCAAAAAAACAAACAAAACAACAACTTGGTTTTAATTCATTCTTACCATAATGCAAAATTTCACATTATGCCATATTTCTGTGTGATACGTTGTTGACTAATTTTATTATAAACTTTAATCAAGAAACTAGAGATCTTCTAGAGAATAAATACATAAGTAAAAAAAAAATAAAAAAAATAATGCAACATAAATAAACACTTCTTGCAGAAAATAAATATAAACACCACAAAAATTATCATATATAGTCATGGAAAACCTGGAAATATCAGGGAATTAAAAAAAAAAACAGCTGAAATAATGCAGAGCGCATCTTTTGGCTTTCATAATATTCTTTTGCGTGCTTCATTTTCTGGTAAAACAAATTGCTTGTGATTGATTTACGAGTGATTATCGTTGTGTGACAGTTTGAATTTGATATTTTTCTACTGTGTGTTGGGTTTTTTGAACCTACACCACAGATGTCGCACCAGTCTTAAGCTCCTCTTCATTTTCTTGAATTGTTTGCGAGTTGTCCTGTTCTGTGGGGATGTCAAAAATGATTAAGTAGCGCTTGTGATCCCGCTCTGCGCTCTCCAGTAAATATTGAGAATCCTGCTGGACTCGCCCTCATTTGCTTGCTCCAGAGAGACCCTCACATGACACACAGATCTGCGCATCAGCTAAACATAGAAAGTGCTTATGAAATGCCGGACACGAGATTAATTTAATTACATTTGCTTGGGCTGCTGCTGAATTTTTTTTTTACCCTGTCCATGTTTCTTAAATTCTCTGTCTCACATGAAGATCTGCCCATTGATAGATAAGCCCATGCTTCGCTCATAGATATTTACATATCGCAATATACACGATATAGCAAAATCTCTATCGATTGACACTTTATATCATCGCCACGATATATATTGTCATATCGCCCAGCCCTATTTTGCTATTTTTCTCATGTATATGAGTAACGATTCATTGCTGTTATTTTTTTGTTCTACAGATCAGTGCGAGTGCCAGTGTGTGGACGGAGTGAAGCCCATAGAGGAAAATGAGCGAACTCGACCAGTTACGTCAGGAGGCTGAACAGCTCAAGAACCAGATCAGAGTCAGTCACTATATACATTTATACCATCACTTATACACCACACGTCCATTACCCACATTCACTCATCGCACACCACACCTCCAGTACACTCAATGACACACATTTACTCATCATATTACACATTTATTTTGTTTGTTTTTACTCCAACACCATGTCCTAACCAGGTGTGATGTGATAAAGCAAGCTTTTATCCTAATCATCTGTGATTAGAGATTTTATTGATTATTTGGTTTCTATTTATGTAGTGTTGGGTAGTGCTGCCCACAGTGAAATCTCATTGGTCCAAAATCCCACTCCACATTAGGACTTGCACATCTACTCATTTTTACTAATTGACTAACCGCCCAGACAAGTACTCAGTTGTTTGGTGGGTCAATGTAAATTAATCAGAGATTGCGTTAACCTATTTTCCACATTTTAAAAACATTGACAGAAAATTCTAAATGATGTCCGTTATTTTGTGTCTTCTGTATTTGCACTTTAGTGTGATTTCAATATAGATGCAGTTTGTAGACTGAAGAATTTTCCTCTTGCTATCACCATATGGAAAAGCTCACTTGAAAGCATGTGATCTGCGAGTAGTCTGCACAGACCCAACTTGATGACTAGTGGCAAAACTCTTGTATATGTGAATCTTTGTCTATCCTCAGAGACAGATGCCATATCTTTTGACTTTTACATAGTTGTCTGAGGTTTTGTCCTGAAGATGTGTTTGGGAATATTTGTTAATCTGAGTTTTTCCTTCTCAAGGATGCACGGAAAGCTTGCGCGGATGCCACGCTCTCTCAGGTAAAACATAAGCATCACAAACCCATGCACGCAAATAACTATAAACTTCTAATACAATCTCATTTTATTTAGGGTTGAGTGTTTTGTTTTGGGTTTTTTTTAACACTTTTTTTTATTTATTTTTTCATGCTTGTTTCTGGTAGATCACAGCCAATATTGAGCCTGTCGGACGGATTCAGATGCGCACTAGACGGACATTGAGAGGACATTTGGCAAAAATCTACGCCATGCACTGGGGAACTGACTCAAGGTGACCACTTTCAACCATGTTCCATAAACACTGTTTACAACAGGTATTAAAAGAAATAGTTCAGCTGAGAGTGACCCGTGTTCCAGTTTATTTTAATAATTGTAAGCTAAGTTCCTTTTAAACATGTAAATAAAATCTCTAAAGGGAGTGTGTTAAAGGGTTGCTCCGATACCAACATTTTGGCTTCAGTACAATACCAGCTCTGGTACTTCAGTATAGATAATAAATCGATACTTGGTTAACAACAACAAATCTTCAGGTTACTGGTGAAATTACACAGAAAAGGACGTGACTTTCATAAAGTCCTGCAGTTACAAATTCGGTTTTCCTTTTTTTTATTTTTTTATTTTTTTATTTATTTTTTTTTTTTTTGTGTGTTTAACAAATGAATACACAGAACTTTAATCAAATGAAAATATGAAAAACTAATGCAAATTTTTGTTTTTGTACAATAGAGTTTCACAATTGTTAAAAAGCACCCGGCTCATGGCGGAGTAACATGAAGGGGAGGCCTCACGTAGATAAGATTTTAACAAAACTGAACTGAAAAAGCGTGTGCGAGCAAGGAAGCCTACAAACCTGACTCAGTTACACCAGTTCTGGAAGAATGCTACCCAAAATGTTTGACCCATGTTAAACAATTTAAAGGCAATGCTACCAAATACTAACAAAGTGTATGTAAACTTCTGACCCACTGGGAATGTGATGAAAGAAATACATCTGAAATCATTCTCTCTACTATTATTCTGACATTTCACATTCTTAAAATAAAGTAGTGATCCTAACTGACCTAATACAGGGAATATTTTCTACGATTAAATGTCAGGAATTGTGAAAAACTGAATTTAAATGTATTTTGCTAAGGTGTATGTAAACTTCTGACTTCAACTGTAATTGTGAAGTTGACCTACCCACGCCCTCATATTTTCGGATATTGTCACTATTACGTCTGTGAGTCATCACGAACTCATTCACGAGAACTGCGGCTTCAGCTGCTGTTTTTACCTTGAGTTCGTCAACATGTGGCAGTTTGGTCAGGAACAATGTTTTTAAATTGTTCCAGCACTATCAGATCACAAAGACTCTCAAAAGAATTTACGCCAACAGATGTACACCAATGGGAAAAATTACCGGTGAGCTCTCTAGCCACCTTGACATGAGTTTGTTTTTCCCCCTTTTTCAAACCCCTAAAACGCCTTAGGTAAGCTTCCGGGACGAGCTCGTATGCTTTTAAAACAGCATCTTTTACGGTCTTATATACACCTTTCTATCTACTACTGACAGTGCAATAAAAGTCTCTTGTGATTTACCCTCAAAAACACTTCGCACTAAGAGAGTGCGCTTGGCATCATCCCATGCCCCATCATCAGCCACATTCTCAAACAAAGAAAAAAACATGTCTGGATCTTTTTCGTTAAATTTGGGTAACAATTTAATCATACTCGTGATATTCGATAGTCGGCCAACATTTGAACTTGACTGGTCACCTGAGGAATCAGCACCCCCGCTTTGCATTTTTGCCTCGGCAAGCAATCTCATACGTTCCGCTTCTTGTTCCAATTTAGCTTCTTCAATTCTTGGTGGAGATTTAAACTCTAGCTCACACTCTCATTCTCATTCTTACTTTTTCTAATTCTAATTGCCGTTCACGCTGACTTAGCATTTTCATGAGTTCCTTTTACTGCTCAAAAGTGAAGCCACCAGTTTCAACGCCTGCAGCAGCATGCAGGGTTGAGGTGGCTTTCGGCGACAGCCCTTCCTCATCAGACTTTGTATCTAAAGTCAATATTAACCTTTCAACCAGCTTTTCTATAACCACTTTCCTAAGTTGTTTTAATTTATTACTTATACTTAAAGATACCTCAAAATTGTAATGTTCAGTAACACTTCATGGCTGATCGTTTGCAAGACAATCAAGTCTTTCCTCCGTAGGTGCAACAAAAAACTCCTCCAACCTATCCATATTTGTAATTTCAAAAATGACATCTCCAAATTTCTAATGAGCCAACCAATTTCCTACCAAATAGAATTAATTGAAATGAGCCCAATCAAACAAATTACTGATCCCAACTTACCCAAATTCCTTTGACTGCGCACGACCATTGGAGCAGTGCAGGCAGTGCTACGATGCCAGGAGGAAACATAAGTTTAGGAGCTCCCCTGTATCTAAACTAATAGACCAATTAACTAAATCTCAGCCCTAGTCTTCGGTACGCACACATGCAGCTCAACTGCTAATCAGTCTACCCACGTCCGATGCACCAAAAACAACAAACTTGAATAACAAACTAAAATAATCACCGTTAAGCGCTCTACTTCCTAGCACGGGGTTTTACATAGCTCTAGTGGTCTAAATCACACTTAACCTTTTCTCCAGCAAACGTAACACAATCTCGCACTCCCCTTAATTGATCATATGCATCAAAAGCTCGACCCTGTCAAAGTACCGGCACTTTGGCCGCATCATCTCTAGCCCCAGGGAGAAAAATCCAACAAAAGGAAAAAATTTAATTAAATTATTTATTTTTTCCCAATCAATACATCCATGCAGCACTCCCCAAACAGGCCCAATTGACAATCAGTCAATTACCATTACATTAGGCCCACCCAAATATTTTAAACCAACACTAACACAATACCTCTCATGTAATGTGTTGTAAAAAAATATTCCTAAGGGCATTACTGACCTAATCCCAGCTATAATCTCAGACAACGAGCCCCCATATGTTAGAAACTACTCCGCTCAAGGCAGAGTAGCGTGAAGGGGAGGCCACACGTGGATACAGTTTATATAAAATATAAATGTTTATTAATCATAACAAGTAATATAATAAATCCAACAAGAACACAAAAAGGAGATCCAGGTGCTGGTGAGAGGAGAGACCAACACACTGGGGAGAAAGGCCTTTTTATGGGCTGCTCATTCCAGCTCTCATCTCGGGTAATTCAGAACACTAAACTCTACCCTGGAAGAGACAACGCCATCTGGTGGACAAAAATTGCATCAACTCCCAGGGCCATAACACAATAAAAATGAAAACATTCATTTTAAAAAATGTGATTACCTGCCACAGCTGAATTACAGCCTTCGGATATTCAGTACACTTGCTTTTGTGATCTTACTTATTATTATTATTATTATGATTATTACTATTATTATAAATAATGATAGTAATGATAACAAAAAACATTTATTATTAAATTATTGTTTTTAGTAGTGTTATTGCTATTACTCTGAATATAAAAAATTTCTATACAGTAGTAATATTTTTCTGTCACAATGTCTTTAATTTCATGCATCCAGTTAAACAGAGCTTTTATTTTTGGTGGAACTTTTATTTTGACAGACCTTTTGAGTTCTTCCTGTGTGTTTTAATGTTAGTTTTTAATAAGCTCCCCATTCCAAATGAAATGCTGAAATACTCGCAAGCTGAAATCTCACTGGAGAATGAATTCATGCAAGTGTTCAACACTAAACAAACCGCATTGAGCATTACATGCAATCTATGTGTGTATTGTGTATGTTTGTGTGAAGTACAATAGAGAGTACAGTGGCACCTTTCGTTCTCAAGCGTGCAACGCATGCTGTGTGCAGACTGCATATTATTTAATTGGATGACATCCTTCTGCTATTCAATGATCACACTTGGCCATATCAAGATTGGAATTGTATTAATTGTCAGATTGCCATTGATTGCATCTAAAAAATGTCACATCCCGTAGAATTTTGCTAATAGCACTATTCTGGAGTGTGGTACCGGAAATATCAACAAGATGTTATCATACCATTTTAACATTTATGCAGGGTTCCCACAGACATGGAAAACCTGGAAATATCAGGGAATTTTAAAATTGTAATTTCCAGGCCAGGAAAAGTCATGGAAAAATAGTGGAATTATTTTATAATTAATATATTTTTATTTATTATGCTCTGTCCTAAAATATTTAAAAAGGATGTTCCGTTGCACTGGATTAAAAAAAAACTCGGGAGCACACCCGCAAACCACATCCGATTCCACTTGAAAAAGTGGTCTGGGGTACACTTCGCTGCTGATATGAATGCAGTCGTACCAAATCGGAGAAGTGAACTAGGGCTGGGCGATATGTAAAAAAATATTTTATCGATAATCGCCTTAAAAAATATCACGATAAACATATATCGTCAATCCCCCTGCTGAGGGTCAGTGAAAAATCTTTCTTTTATTGATTTTACTTTAAAAATTACATTAATTGATTGAAACACGAAAAACATAAAAGACATTTCTAAATTCAAATTGCACTTTAAACTTAATGAAAAAAGCTATTAAAATAGTCATAAAAAATAACTCCAACAATCATATATATATAACCACCTCCCCAAATCCAAACATTCACCATCTCCAATGGCCGCATTTGCCATCACGCAAGTGTACTTCAATGACAACAGGTGGAAAATTACTAATAGCCTACAGATTAAGAACTAAAGACAATTATAAATGTTAAGATAATAATAATAATAATAAATCAGCCTAATAAATTCCCTTGTGTTCCCAAAATATTGCTGCCAAATGTGTGTTCTTATTGAATTTGTGTTTGTATTGCGTTTTGGTAATACAGTTAATGCTGTCTAAAGAAAAGAAAATAGAACTCGATTTTAGGTTCAAGGTGAACGTGTCTTGTTTGTACATGCATTATTGTATGATTTAATCACTTTCGTCTATGTTTCTTTAATACATAGAAATATATTACTGAACCTGCAGAGTTGCATTCACAATGTATGTTAAGTGCAAACTGGTTCATGGAAATAAAGCAAACTAAACTCACAGCACCTCCTGAGATGATTGGAGATCATTTGCCGCATTCTTAAAGACACCATTATTCTTGCAAACAGTTTTCAGATGAATGAAACTCTTGTGAGAAAGAGTGAAAACCCTTTACATGCGCTTGTTCCATGAGACCGGCTCATGCTGCATGCCCCTGAACAAACAGCGAATCAGACACGTGCATTGACGGATTTTCTTACACTGTTCTTAAAATATAATCAAGTGTGATTCTTCAAGCGTGCGTCTTTGTGCCTAACAGCATGTCTTGTCATGTGTCACTCCGAATGTCTTTCAGGTTGCCCGCCTGTTGCGGGTAGATGAGCAAAATTACTCCCGCATGAAATACATTTGGAGGAGGAGCTTGCGAACTGGATTCATCCTCATCACATTTGGCGGTTGGCGGGTACTAGTTTCACACCCTAGGCTACTGTTTAATATATTTGCTGACTTCCCAGATCCATGGTTTTTCCATTTCCCGATATTGTCGATCATCTTCAGTCAATTGAGTGTCGCAATCAGTATCGGGTTCTTTGTAAGATCTTCGATATACAATTATATCGTCCTATCGCCCGGCCCTAAGGTGACTCGCTTGTGATGACGTATAATTTGCGTCTCTGCAGGCTCCCAATCGCAGTTATTTTGGTATAATGCATTTGCCACACCTGATTGTGTCCAAATAGATCACCTTCAGAGAGCAGCTCACATTCTTCACATCTCTTGCAATGCATCAGTGGGCTCACGGTAGACAGTCGCTAATATTCTTCACATCATTGCATATTCAGTGCATCCACGGGAGACAAACACAAGTGTTGTTTTGTGCATGTAAAGTTTTGGTGGTAAATCCAAAGAGATGAATACTTAAATAACACAGCGAATCTGATGTCTTCTTGAATTGTTGCCTAGTTACATTGGTAAACAGCTGCCACTTGTAATTATGTTGATAACATAATCGGACTGCAGTTCGGACCAAAATAATATAATGGAGAGGGGAGGAAACGAACTCTGGTTCTGTCCAAACAATCGAACCAAGTGTGAAAGCACCCTTAGAGACAATGATGTGCCGCTAATCCCCGCCCATTTTAGGATTCACTCAGTGTGTTTGTATGGATTCAATTTCAAATTAAATGTTTTCAGTTCAACTTTTATCAAACAATGGTGTAGTTTTGTTTTTAACAAATTTGCGATTATGTAATTTTGGTGCCATTTTCAGAATGAAAGGCTAAATGTTTGGGCATGGAAATTAGCATACAAGTCATGGAAAAGTCATGGAAAAGTCATTGTTTGAAAAGAATGGGAACCCTGTTTTTGGTGTTGCGATATTATGTTAGTACCGGTATACTGCACAACCCTAGTGTGTTATAAATGAAAGTAAATGTTGTCACGGTGATCGAAGGGGCTCCGTGAAGATCGGCACGCAGAGAGAAGGCTTTGAGTCAGGTGAGGGGCTCGGAGGGTGATGGCCACTTTCTACAGCGTGGCATAGAGCGATGCTGCCCAGGGTCCTGGTTAGTTGACTGCAGTGCATGCTTCCGGTCTGAGGAATGGGTTGGGCACCTTGTTCTGTTGTTCGGTTTATTTGCACTCCAGTTCAGGTGGAACTAGACAATACAAGGGAAAACAACTGCATTGTTAACAGAGAAGTGGCGTGATCAGTAGAGCGTCGGTCTGTGGTGTTGTTTAAGTGGGTGATGCCAGCTCGAATCCACCTTTTCCCATACCCACTCTTCTTTCCATCCTCATGTCAGCAAAAACAGACACTTTCTTTTAATAAACATCAACATTAAATATTTTAAAGGGTTTTTCTGGAGACACGTGTGAAACTTGTTTTAACGCATAACACAAGACCACATGACCAATGATGATGTTACAGGACAGTGTCAGCACCAGCCCTGGCGCAGACTAGATTTTTGTGAAGGGACATGCAAATAAAAACCTTCAGTGCTGAAAGAGAAAAAAAAAAAAAAATGTCTTTGCATGTGTTTAGAATGTTAAAAAAAATGACTTCATCAATATCAAATATTAGTATTTATGTGGTCAATTGTGTATTTATGCAATAAATGCATATCACTCATCTGCTGGGTGCATTCTTCTTTTCAACATAACTCCAAACAGACAAACAAACCAGTACCACACAACCACCAGTTCACTCATGTCACTAGAGACATTTTATGTATTCATTTATATGCATAATCCACACCAACCACTGTAACTTTAAATGCATTAATAAACACATTTACGTTCTATTGTGCTTATGAGTGAGGTTTCAGTTGAACCAGTCTGTTAGTCTACCACTACCAACTAGCCAGGTCAATTATAACACGGGATAATGCAACCATTATTTGTTGTTGTTGTTTTCGGTAGGACTAACAAATCAAATTGAGTGTTCACAAACTGTTTTTGTTTTGATTTTTAGGCAGATTGCGATTAACCAATACCTATAAAGCAACGGTTTCTGTTTATTTAAAAAGGCTTACATTCTTGCATTTCTTTTTTCATCTCAATGGTAAAGTGTACAGTTGGTTATACTGTAACTTTAATGCTGCAATTAATTTTGCATTGTTTCATCTCCTACACATCAAAATGTGCAGAAAGTATTAACAATGATGATGTGAGCCATGAACTAAGGTGCAAAAAGTTGCGCCACCTTGCTGCAAAAGAGTCTTGTGCTTGCATGTTTGGGTTTTCTGATATTTTCAATGAGATGGTAATTTCCAATAATTCAAAATACACCCAAAACCTAGAGAGGTGGAGTTTGCCTCACATTTTAAGTCATCATAGGTGCTCTCCACACACGAAAGCTGCTCTAAATGGTAGGACTGCCCAGATATCTAGTTTTGGCCAAATTCTAAGTCAGCGTCTCATGTTAATCTCATGGATAAAGCAATCCATGAAGGAAAATATGTGTGCAATATGATGGATGAAACAAGAGAAATGCTGATAAAATATGTTTCAGTAATGAAAGAAAGATAATTAAAAATGTGCTGTTTTGCCCATTATTTGTGTGTGCCATGTATTTTTATGCTTTAGAGTCTAGCCTCTTTAGCTTAGCAAAATGCTAACACCACACTCTATTGAAATGGATCGTGAGTCTCCTGTGTACTTCATTTGTGTCTTGCTGTGTATGTAGAGCATTCCAAATCGGTCACTATTGAGGGTCCTTTTCTCCCTTTTTAAACACCTTGTGTCATGACAGATACATTTAAAAAAATAGTCCTTCGATGAAAATGAGCTTATTAAAGCTGCATTTTGTACAGAAGTGGTTTTATTGGAAAAGAGAAGGTGAGATGTTTGTGGAAACACTAATGGAGATACAGGAGAGGAGGACTCTTATTGGACTGATAAGAATGTGAGGTCTCAGTAAGCACCTTATTGTGGGGCAGCAGTGAGCAATGTTGGAGAACAATACAACTTTGAAACTGTAGTTTGTCAAGGTGCAAGATGCTCATAATTTTAAGGTAGTTTAACAGTCAAGCTACACTTTACAAAAACCTACTTATACAGATCAATGTATGGTAAATACCACCAATAAAACTAGAAAACACCATACTTTATGTAAACTGACTTAAATATAGTGATGACCATTGATTTTCAATATTTAATATTGCACCATCCTTAAGTTTTAAACCAATAATAGAGATTATAAAAAGGTTGTAAGCTGTTCTATGATGTTCAGATGTCTACAAGCATACAGTTTAATTCAGTATTATCACTGGATTAATATTACTCACCGACTTTCCAGTACTGTTTAAGGATGAAACATTTTGCTAAAGTGAAAGTGCATTTCTGCTGTTATAGTTTCTGGCTGGTCTGATTTCATTGAGTTGGATGAAAAAGATATTTTCTTTGTTACGTTCTTCTGATTACTCGTAAAGGAAATGCACACGCAGGTTTCGTGTAAACACTCGGCATGTTTTCTGTTTATGTGTTGTTTTTACCACCTGAATATCAAAATACAGTATAAAAGTTACTCCATGGAATAGGACTTCCTCTTTATGCAAATGGTGCTGTTACCACAACGATAACACTACATGTGTATGTTTGCACATGTTTTACATTATTTTGCATATGTTGTGTTTTCTAATCATTGTCTCTTAGTAGATGATTTTCAGAATGAGTGGAAATCTGTCATTGTCTGTTATTTATTGTCATGTATTTGCCTCCTCTCTTGTATCTTCAGGCTTCTTGTCAGTGCTTCCCAGGATGGAAAACTTATTATCTGGGACAGCTATACTACAAACAAGGTAAAAGCTGAAAGCCAAAGATCTGTGTTACCTTTTAATGATGGTTTTATGTAGAATTGCGTAAAAATATAGATTTTCCGATTAATCACAATTAAACCTAATCCCACGTTCAATCTTTTACTCTATGGGCAACCCTCTACAGTGCGAGTAAATCACTCACTCGCATATGCGACAAAATTTTGTGCTATGCAATTAAAAGTATCTGATTGGCCACTGGTTGGTAAATATTCAGATTTAACTCAGCAGTGATTGAGTAGTATAGTGGTTTAGAAGTTCAGTATTGAGTGTGTTGAGAGTAAAAATCAATTGTTGATCACACCACTGTATATTTTTAATCTTCTATATATGAAAATGGTGCAAACATTTGATGTGTTTTGTATTGACATGTAGGTGCATGCCATTCCACTGCGCTCCTCATGGGTGATGACTTGTGCGTACGCGCCTTCCGGAAACTACGTGGCCTGTGGAGGTTTGGATAACATTTGCTCCATCTACAACCTGAAGACCCGCGAGGGGAACGTGCGCGTCAGCCGTGAGCTGGCTGGACATACGGGTACTCAAGAATAAACTCAATTGTCAACTGTTCTTGCAGTTTTTCATGCAGTCATATCTAAATTTCTGATGTTGTGCTCATAAACAACTCAGACTAAATTTGGAGTTTTAATTTTGGGGTTTAGTTCATGGTCTTGTTATTCTTTCCTTCTTTTTTACTGCTGTTTTCACCAGGTTATCTGTCCTGCTGCCGTTTCTTGGATGATAACCAGATTGTTACTAGCTCAGGCGACACCACATGGTAAGTTTAAGGAACTGCACCAGAACTAAGTACGTATCCAGATGGATGGACAGATAGATAGTTAGGTACATTATGAGTAATGATCCAGTACAAAAAAAGAGTTGTAAAGAAGAGTTATAAAACTGAAGATGTGCAGGAGTAAAGTCTGTGTCCTAATATTTTTTTTTTTCTTTTTTGCTATGTTTGTTTAATGTCAGTGCTCTGTGGGATATTGAGACCGGGCAGCAGACGACCACGTTTGCAGGTCACACTGGTGATGTGATGTCACTGTCTCTGGCCCCAGACACGCGCCTGTTTGTGTCGGGAGCCTGCGACGCCTCTGCTAAACTCTGGGACGTCAGGGAAGGCATGTGCAGACAGACTTTCACCGGCCACGAGTCTGACATCAATGCCATCTGTGTAAGCAGCACTCACATACACACCAGAGAGGGGTCACGATTGTTGACTAATCATCCATTGAACCAACTGGTTGATTAGTCCCCCGCCACCAGTGTTGCTTTTTTTAGGTGCACAAAGGCTTACACACTGCAGGAAAAATCAGATTTTTTCTCAAATCTCAAATCTAACCCAACAAACAGATCTGATTTTGCTAGCACGTCCACATTAGTTGTAATAGTAACGATGCAAACTTGCATAGGTTCACCGTGCGTGAGAGTTTAGTAATGGATGTTTTGCCTTTGTTTTTCATGAGGGCAGTATCCAAATATAACACATTTGTCAAAGACAACAGGAGAGGTGGCATGTGCAATGTTTGTTGCAGCTAGGGTTTACAACTCTCCCGTTTTAGCCAGGACGTCCCATATTGTCCCATACATTACGCCTATTGTATTTTAGCAGGCAGCAAAATGTCCCGTATAGAAGGCTTTTTGTGACACATTAAAGCATGAAAGGGTCAAATAGTGAGGCTCTTAAATAGGACCCCCGTCCTGTTTTGTAGTGCTCAAAATGCTCAAGAATCCCGTATTCGCTTGAGACATTCAGTACCTTATCGCGTTGTGGTGGCTTGCAGCCAGTGTGGGTTACAGCACCTTAATGCATCTCTTAGGGCTCAAAGACTTGCCTTCCACTGTGACAGTTTAGAAGGGTATTTCTGTTTGTAACGGTCCTACAGTGTGGCCATCAGGGGTGTGCAGCGAAGCCATTATCTGTATCTGTTCCTATGACAAAATTCTTATTCGTATTCGGATAGAGCCGGATATGGGCAGCGCTTAAACCGGAAGTGTGTCGAAAGTAAACGAAACACCATTAAAAATTGTTTTATGTAATATGAACTAACATTAACTAACAATGAACAATTGTATTTGTATTAACTAACATTAATAAATGCTGTAATAAATATATTGTTCATTGTTTGTTCATAATACCTAATGCATTAACTAATGTTAACCAATGAAGCCTTATTGTAAAGTTACCTTATAATTAAACTAAGTTACTTTATTCTTTTTTTTTTTTTCTAACCAGATAAAGCAGTTTATGTGGGCTACATTCACTGTTGAATGTGTTATTAACCGGATTCTCCTCATATTTTTGACATTCATATCTGCTGAAACTCGTGCTGAATGCACGAGGTGTCAAGCAATTGTGAAATCAGGGACTAAAAAATAAATGTTTTTCATTTCGGGTCATTCTGAGCAAAAACTGTATTTGTTTCGTTCTGGTTCAGAAGTTCTGCAGCCTCCCTTTCAAATGGTTACCGGTTAGAACAAAATAAAAGATCGGTTAATAACGTTCTTTAAAATGACAGTACTCCGCGCTAAGGGGTGGGTAAAACGGCAATTGCAGTGTTGCCAGATCTTGCAAGAGAAACAAGCAACCTGGTCTGGAAAAACAAGTCCAAAATAAGCCACGTTTCTCACCAAAATAGGCGAAAATAAGCAATTAAATGTTTTCCTGTGTGGTGGATTTATCGGCATAGAAATCAAAACAAGCAGTTAATTAACAGTTAAGTATCATTTTAATTACAGATGTGCTTCTGAGTCAAAAACAACAGCATCAAATCTGTATTAATGCATCATATCTAATAATAATTCAGTGAAGACTTGTAAACAACTTCGAAATTTACTTTTTATCTCTAATAATTAGGGCTGTCAAACGTTTAATATATTTAATTGCGATTAATCGCATAATTTTGTGGTGTTAATCGCGATTAATCGCAAGATCTTTATAAACATGAGTGGACAAAATATGCTTCATCCAGATGTATTTTTCAGTCATCGACACAAAACCTACCCCACCAACAGAGTTGAACAACAGAATATGAACACAACTTAATTCAAATTATGTACAAAATATGGTAGTTGTAAGTGTATTATTACAGGATTTATTCGCTTCTTTTTGTGGAGTTTTGACAGACATAATCTTCCCAGGAGCACAGTGGAATTAAATAACTCTGGTCATGTGACTACTTGCACCACTCAAAAAGTCTGCACTGTCATTTACAGCTGACAACTCAAAATCTCCTTTTAGACCCCAGTCACAATTGTAACCGGTGGGATTAAATGGGTTTATGACGGTGTAGATTACCTGCAGGGTTCCAGCAATGTCTCCAACTCATCAAACAGAGACACTGTGACAGAACCTTGGATACAGCAGCAGGGTTTCCGTTAGCCAGTAATCAGTACCGCCGCTCCCTATCCGCATAATACACATTCTGCGTAGGGCAACAACTCCCTAGGGGGCACCAGAAACTCCACCGGCTGCCTTTACTGGCACGTTATACGTTATTCAAGGACCCAGTAGCAGTTGCGGAACACAGACGATCACCTCGTGCTCACACTTCCACTTTGCGCTCGCACTGCGCCTCACAACTTTCTCCTCATGCTCGCACCGCGCCTCGCAGTGCAAGGCTGGTGTTCAAATGGCAGATGTCTTGCCGCTGCAGTCATGTTACAAACTTCCGAGCTCTATCTGTGCTTTGCGGGCATGTTCTACTGCTGTGCTACATTGATAAAATGCTTGGCGCAGGTATCAGCATAATGTCTCCCACCATCTGTTTACCCGACAGTCAGTGCATGTGACATTAGCACCATTTGCGTGAATTGACTCGCTTCTCATGAACTACGGTTTATTCAAAGGGTCATATTACGCATTAATGCCTTTAAAAAATTTGTGCCGTTAAACTAATTTCGCGTTAACTGTATAACTATATTTCCAGAAGAGAAAGGCAGGAAAAGAACATAATGTATCAGTTTCTTCGTATCACATGAGCAGGAATATTCTGAATGAATGTCAACTTTATGGAGCATTTCAACTTTTTTTGAAAAAAGGCTTCACCAGATGATTACCTTAATCGGTGATGTGGAAGTGTGGTTAAAAGACATAAACGAACTCTGTTGTGAAATCATCACTTCAGGACAGGAATTCATCATTGTGCTCAGGTTGGTTATTAATGCATGCATGAGAATCCTTGCGTGTGAGTCGTGTGGAACAGTAACAGACATTTCAAGAAGTGGAAACTGTATATCATATAGTTTTTAAGTTAATGTTACTCTTGACAAGCTCAAGACGCACAAGGAGACTGCAAACAGAGTCGAGGCCGCAACCATCATATCTAAAATCACACATGCGCATTTTCATTCATAAAGTTTAAACTTATGTTGTTAAATTGTAATTCTGGACACATTTAATTAAAATGTCATTTTATCCTTGTGCTTCTAGGGTAATCAGTCAAGTGAATATTATTTCTATTATTCAGATGAATTCGTTATTCATTTTGAAGTCATTATTCGTGCCTCTCCAAATATGGTAATCAGCTTTGGGCACATCCCTAGTGGCCATCGTTATTGTTTTCCCTTCTAAGTGCCCTGTTAAGGCATCAGTTATGCCGTTCGGAATGCAGTTTATGTCTTGTTGCATCACCTGACGAAAAACAACCCGTCGCACACAACGAATAACAAATTTGATAAAATAAATACAAATCCGATCTGACCATTCAGACTGAGACGCATTGACAAAAATCAGGTTTTAAACGGATTCCAAACCACCTACAAGTGTAGTTCGGATCAGAGTTGTAAAAATCAAATTTTTCTGTGTTTATGTCCTGTTCGAACTACAAAAACCTAAGCAGATTTTTCTAACTGCTATTCTTTTAAACTATGAAGTTCTATTTTTGAAAATCATGTTTAAAATATTGTACACTTATGAGATGAAAATTAGTCAAAAAAACAGCTTTATTCTACATGGTTCTTGGCACACATTCATAAACGCCGCCGTGTTGAGATCAGACGACCACCCGAATATTATTCACTGTTACTCCCCTGCAATTGGATGCTTTAACTGTCGTAAGTAATCATGGCTGAATGTGAATAGCGCATTTCTAGAGTGGCATCAGCATCAGAGAACTTTTACTCTTTCGTGATGCTGAATCTATGCCACTAGGTGTCAACGCAGCATTAAAAAAAAAAAAAAATGTTCACCTTTAAAACCTTTAAAAATAGACAAACTTTTAACAACACGTCTCAACACGTCCCTGTGTTTTGTTCCATTTTGTTGCACTCCCCATAGGTCCTTAAAGTCTAAAATGTTGGCACTTTTCTAAATTTATGGCCTTTTAAAAAGTCTTAAATATCATAGTCTTAATTTTTATTGAAAGAAGTGTTAAATTTGGGGACAGAAAGGAATTGCAATATGGACTAAAGTGATTTTTAAACTGCACAAGGCTGTGATTAAATTAAAGAAATATATCGTGTGTGCGTGACGGGCTTAAAAGTGAAGACAGGACAGTGTTCTTACTGAGGCATATGGGGAGCTCATGATCCAGTGTTTCAAGCAATCTTGGAGCTGTTTGCAATCATTGAGTGTGTTGACATGCACAACAATATGCTGAGAAAGTTATAAAAAATCAGCTCATCCTAAAAATGCATTTACACGAGATTTGAGATGATCAGGGTTTTCTCCTGTGTTGGCATACAGATGTCATGATGCACACACTGGTTAAGCCACCAGAACGCTACTAAAGGTGTTTATATGCAGAACAAAATCAGGGTAATGGACAAAAATATATTTGTGCAATAATTTTTGAAAGAATGTATTACATTTTACAGTAGAAAAAAAACAGTCTGAGTCGTTTACATGACTTTACACATTGTGTCATTATTAAGCACAATTGTTGTAAGATTGTGCATGTAAATGCACTCAGTTTTGCTGATGATTTGCATTGAGAACACAACATGCTCTGTGTTCACTTTAATTTCACATTTCATGTTATTCCAACATTTTTGTCACAACAAGTTACTATACAAATCTAATAACATGAAACCTGTGCACAGAAGAGGAGGAGATGACAGCATTTCCCTAGATTTTGAATCAGGAGTGAATTTTAAACACTAACATTTTATGAGTAATATAAGGTCTGTGGTAAATATTACTTGAAGATACTTAGACGTTTTGTTCAACAACATAAATGACACACAGTCAACCCCAAAACGTTAATTTTGAAGCCGCTGAGTTTTAAATAAAAGTATGTTGCTAACAAGTTGCTGGATGGTCATTCAGGCAACCCACCAACTAGTTGATTGATAATATGTAGTTTTGCACACCTTGTTCACACACTTGAATATGCATGTACACTTCTGTGTGTTGTAGTTGGCTAAACTTTTATCTTCCTCCTCTCAGTTTTTCCCCAATGGGAATGCGTTCGCCACTGGCTCGGACGACGCCACCTGCAGGCTGTTTGACCTGCGTGCCGACCAGGAGCTGATGGTTTATTCTCACGACAACATCATATGCGGCATCACCTCCGTGGCCTTCTCAAAGAGCGGACGACTGCTGCTCGCCGGCTACGATGATTTCAACTGCAACGTGTGGGACGCTCTTAAAGCCGACCGCGCAGGTCAGTACGAAAGACAACAGAAAAATATCCTCCAGAGTAATGTTCTGTTTAAAACCTGCCTTTTCTAAGACCAATGTTTTTCAGTGAGAAGACAATTGTAAACCATGTTTAAAAAAAAAAAAAAGACCTCTCTACTCCCTGAATTTGATTGGATCATGAAATGTTATGTTATGATATTTTGGTTGTTGTTATTTTTCCACGTCCCCAAGGCCTTTGTTACATTAGCAGAAAATAATTTTTTTTTTTACACTTTGATAGGACCAACTTCATGTTAGGCGTTGAAACAATATACTTATTACATATACTTATTTACTTATATTAAATTTAATAAAATAAGTAAATTAAATTTACTTATATTTACTTATTACTTATGTACAAATGTGTTGTTAAATTGTACTTTCATTTAAAGTAATGTAATGTAATGTAATTACAAGTGTAGTTACTAGGGCTGTCAATCAATTAAAATGTTCAACTGGACTAAAAACATGACATGCCGAATACCTAATTGAATTAATCACAATTAATTGCATATCATTATTTGCTCAAACATAATGTGCTTAAGCTAACAACACACAAACATGTATAATCTTTCATATCTTTATTAAACAATCCCATTAAACATTCACAGTGCTGTGGAAAAAGGAAGTGATTTATGCCATACGTAGTGCTGCATGTTCTACTCAAACAATTCAACCCTAGTTTCATCAGTTCACAAAACATTTTCCCAGTAGCGTTGTGGAGTGTCAAGGTGGTCTTTGGCAAACTTCAGGCACACAGCAATTTCTTTGTTGGAAAGCAGCGGCTTCCTTCGGGGTGTCCTACCATGGACACCATGCCTGTTTAATGTTTTCCATGTAGTACACTCATTAACAGCTATGTTAACCAGTTCCAATGATTCCTTCAAGTCTTTAGCTTTCACTCTAGGGTTCTTTTTTTACCTCATTGAGCAATCTGCGGTGTACCCTTTGAGTAACCTTGGCTGAACAGACATTTATAGGGAGAGTAGCCACAGTACTAAATCGTCTCTTTTATTGTCTAACTGTGGACAGATGAATATCTAAGCTCTTCGAGATAACTTCTTGATCATAGGTCTTCTGAGATCTCTTTTTTGTGAGGCATGGTCCATGTCAGTAGATGCTTCATGTGAATAGCAAACTCAAAATGTTTGAGTGCTTTTTAGTCAAAGTCAAAGTAGCTCTAACCCACACCTCCAATCTCATTTCATTAATTGGATGCCAGGTTTGCCAACTCCTGACTATAATTAGCTTTTGTTGATGTTCATTATTGTAACTTATATGAAGATAAAACCAGATTTGAAGACAAATTTATACATAAATGCAGGTAATTCCAAAGAGTTCACATACTTTTTCTTGCCACTGTATTTTTCCCGCAAATGACAACAAAGCAAATCTATCATTTTGTGAACTGCTGTGCATGACTATCTAGCTATACAAACAAGACAACAATATTGGCCTAAAAACAATTACAAGTTTTAATAACGTCATGATATCCTTGTTATTGTCACTTTTACCCTTAATTCATTCAGCTGCTGTCTCCTTGTTAAACAAGATAAACGGATGACATGACTTCCTTTCCTTCAGTTGGTCAACAAATGCTGATCCGTACTCGTTCACAAATCGAATGGGGCATATTCGTGCTGATTGCAGATTTTAGGGGGGCTGAAGCCCTACTATATAAGGTCTACCAATGCTTATACCCCCCCCCCAGTAACATAGAGCAGGGATGGACAACTTTGAAGGGGGTGAGGGCCAACATTTTTTTCTCCATTCTACCAAGGGGCCGGATTACAAATCCGCACTAACAATGTCCACCCCTTTACTCAATTTCCTCATTATTGTGGGTAATCTGTGCACAACTAATGCAATGTTCTTTTAAAGATTTTGTTACCTATATTAACATTTTTATTTAACAGTATTGATAAAAACTAATATAATTATTTTGCAACTTGCATTTTTACTAAAACATGCCGTTCACATGTACAAATTCATGTTCACTTTTAAAAGAAAATGTATCTCATTTGCATTGTCTACATTTGCAACAGACAAACACACAAATGAACAGACAAACACCCGTGCGTCAAGAGAACATTCTCTCTATTCGCAAGACTTTTCAACAATCAGTCAGGCATCTCAATCGCACATTTCTTCAAAGATTCTCCCTCTTATAACAACTTTTTCGTTTTCACAAGCACGAGCGAAACAGCATTAGATGTCTTTGGTGATTCCCGCACTGTCACAGATTTTGTAAAAACTTCTGTTGCCTTTTACCCTTGTATTTTATTTACCTTTACATCTGTGAGGAGAGCAGCTCTGGTGTATGTATCTCTCATACTGTACGCCTCTTTGACCACTAGATCAAACTAGAATCTTTAATGAAAGATTTCATATCCAGGCAAACAAGACATCAAAAGACATGGGTTCCACCGGCGTACATTAACAATAGCACGCACTATGTCGCTGACAAGCTGAGGTCAAATTTAGCTCAATTTACCTTATAAATGATGAGCAAGTGTAAGATGTTGCATGCTAGAATCCTAGAGTGATCAGCAGGTCTGCTAAGAACAAGCGACCTCTTCTGGTCAATAGTTGTAATAACATCATAAACTGAATGCAATCTTTACATAATCCCTTTTTCAAAGAAATAAAATCAATCCTCAGTCTTGTCCGACAGGCCGTATTCAACGATACAGAGGGCCATATACGGCCTATGGGCTGCCAGTTCCCCATCCCTGACATAGAGCAATAGCCTTTCACTGGCCTATCCTGTTCTAAATAACTAACACATCTCTGCCTGCACTATTTTTATTGTCACTTTATGTACATGTGCGTCAGACGGATGCTTTTGGAGTGTCTCACTGGTTTTCAGTATCAAAAATGCCATGTTTTAGTATGCTGGGTCAAGTTAAAAGTAGTTGAAACTTCTTTTTTTTTTTTTTTTTTATATAAAATTTTTTTAATTGTTATTTTTTTATCAAATTAATCACACTAAATTAACACATTAAATCGACAGTCCTTGTAATTACACTGTTGACCCTAAACCTGCTCGTACCCCAACGTGGCAGCAAATTTGTGAGCGAATTTCATGAGAGATTTATAGCAGTTAAATACACCTATAATATAGTGAGACACTTTGGTATAATCTAAAATTGATTATCAAAACCATTTTGATTTACAAATAATTTGCACTGATGAATCATCCACAATAAAACCAAAAACATTTATCAAGAAAATAGTCCATTTTGATGTTCTTGAATATACTGTATTTCTCAGATATTGACATTGTGAAATCTTCCTAAGAGAACTAAAAGTGTAGAACTTCACAGCAACAAACAGCAGGATCAGAAGCAGATGAGAAGTTGGAGTTCAAATTATGCTATTATATTATATACTGATTTGCAGATGCTCAAGTTATTTTCTTTTGTGAATTCTCCATGTACATGTAATAGATCACACGTCAGTCTATATGTACAGTCATGGGTGAACTCATTGTTTGAATATGATTGGCATGTTGTTGTGTGTTTGCAGGTGTTTTGGCGGGTCATGATAATCGTGTTAGCTGCTTAGGTGTAACTGATGATGGGATGGCTGTGGCTACAGGCTCCTGGGACAGTTTCCTTAAGATCTGGAATTAAAGCTGGAAGGTAAACTCATCATCTTTGGCTACTTGGTCACTTAAAAAGAAAGTCTGTTAAATGATTACCTGAAAAGGTAAAGAGTAAACATGCAATGTTTTCCTAATAATAATAATAATAATAATAATAATAATAATAACACTACTTTGTCCAAATGCATCTCTACTGCCATCTGCTGTCTTAAATTTGAGCTGCATCTCAGACCACAGATGACTTTGAAATGCTTGTAAAGGACATGGATTGTTTCATGTTATCACTTTGTTTCTCTTTAGATGGTGTCTGGACTCTAAGGTTCACTGGAAGACCATTCCACAATCAAAATGTTCAGTTTTATTCTCCTATCTCCTATCTTCTTAAACACAACAGAACTGACCCCAGCATCTATAAATGACAAAAGAGCAAAAATTTCTCCTTTGGGGAAAAAAAAAAAAAAAAAAAGAGCACAATTGTTTCACTCAGCTAGATTGTAGTTGGTAAGTGGATACAAGTTGGTAATTGTGCATTCCTTCTGGGACCATTTTCTGATCTTGTATTGAAAGAACATAAAAAGACTCATTCCACTGCTATTGTCATTACGCTAACATCATCTATCTTCAACACGAAAAAAGGCTGTTTTTCTAAAACGATAGCTTTCTGGGCCTTTTTTTTTTTTTTTTTTTTTTTTACCCCTCCCCCAAGTCATTTGCTGGTTAAGGTTCAAAATTGAGGATCGCAAGCGTGCTTTTGTCTCCTAGTTTTTAAATATGTTAGAATCAAGTTTGTAGTTGGGATATAAAACAAGCGTGAGATTATCAATATTGTCAAAATCAAATCGGGGTCCACTAGCTGCTATCAAGCCTGTATATTTTTTATTTTATTTTATAATTTTTTTGGTGGGGGGGGGGGTGGTTCTAGTTGCACATTTTGTGTTTGGACAAGTAATACAATTTTGCATATATAGAATAATGTTGAAAACTGTTAACTAACCAAGCACGTGCTGTTCATAATGACGAATGCTTGATTTTCAAAGACGAAACAATGTCTCCCTGTATGCTTTGGAAAATGTAGAGTAATTCAATGAAGATTAACCAGTCATTTTAACGTTTTGCTTTTTTGTTTATCATATCCAATTTTTCTCTGTCTGTTTGAACTTGATGTGGAAGAAGTTAGCAGGTGGGGTGGGGCAGTTTTTCATTTTCGGTTTCAACAAAGGTGCCCGTTTTGTGCTTTGAAAACAGTTACTGCTCTGTGAATGACATGTTATATAAATCAATGTTTGAAAATAATGATATTGAAAACTTTTTAAGTTAAAAATTAAGATTTTTTTTTTTTTTTTTTGGTTGTCTGCCATGGGTGGGAAACTCATAGAATCGCATGCTGTAGAATTGCTTAAAAGAGGTGCATATGGAACTTCAGTCCTTGATGTTTTTCTTTAAAAAAAATAACCTGTTAAATAGATCATTACAGTATTTATATTTTTTCCTTTTTTTTTTTTTTCTTTTTTCTTTTTTTTTTTAATTTGCAACTCTGTGCATACATAATTCAGTTTAACTTTCAAAGCTATGCACTTAAGAGAAGCAAACATGATCACAACACATGAATGGCGAGTTGTTCCCTGTCCCTGGAGAGTTTGTGAATCCCCACATACACTGACCCTGTAAAACACACACACACACATACAAACAAATAAATAGAACAAAGAAATGATCATTCTCTCTGTAGCTAAATAAAATTTAAAATACAAAGACAATGCTTTTTGTAAGATTTTTTTTGTTCTTTAATAAAAAAGAAAAGAATAATGCAGCATTTGAATGGCAGTTCTCTCTCGACATGTTTAAAGAAAAGCGCTCTTTTCTTAGCTGTAGTGGCATTTCTTCTATTCTGTTATTCCTCTGCGACATTCTGTACAAAAACAAAAAAGTGCTGTCATTGTGCATTAGGCCTGGAGTTGGCAATGAAAATAAAAGACTAAAACTGAACTAAATTTCCTTTCTCCCTCTCTCTGCCTCTCCTTACAAATAACACACAGCTCTACGTTCCCCACTGTTCCTTTATCCATCTTTTGTATTTAATTTTAAAGTCAGTGTACAACAGAAAGCTGGATGCAAGATAGAAACTATATTAAAATGTACTGTTATTTAAGATGTAATAAAAGCAGTTTGAGATGATCTTATGTTGTTTGTCTTCTTTCGAAGGAAATATTTTGACATGCATACACTTGCACCTGAAAGGAAATAAAGAAAATTGCACAACTTTTGCGATTGTTATCAGGGTTCCTACAGTCATGTAAAATGTTGAAATATCAGGGAACTTTGAAATTGAAATGTCCAGGCCTGGAGAAGTCATGGATATTTCTACAGTGACGATAATTTTTTTTCTTATGCTTGGCTCTACAATATTTAATTGGCTAGAAATTGCTCACTTTGAGTGAAATATACCTTCTTAGGATTTAAAAAAAATGCTTACCAGTAATCATGAACAAGTGGAAAAATCATGCAAATTCAATGGTCAAAAGGTGTAAAAAAACAAACAAACAAAAAAAAAACATACAATGCAAGAGAATGGCGACTGAGGCTTTAAGTCTGCAATATGAATTTGGTATGGCTTAAGGGTGATGATGTAACAGACCATCACAGTCAAGATTTTGTAACATCTGTGTCCAATTATTAGCATTAGGAAACTTCCGGCTATAGTTTGGATGGAAGATCGCCAGTTTTGATTAAGTTCTTAGTTGAACTTGACATTAAATGTCAACATTTTAAGCTGTTTCATTAGCTTGACGGCACTTTATTATCTGAGCGTCGTGCAGGGCAAAGTGTTCCTAGTTCATAAGGGAATAAATTAGATGGGTCATTCGTCCACTTCTGTCCTCAGCCTTTGCAGAAAGCATATTCTTTAAATACTGTATAGTCATAATTGATTTACATGCTTGAATAATTTATCATGTTTTTAAACATTTATACCTATTTGAAGCATGAATTATTAAATATTTGTTTTCAATTATATAAAACACTGATTCTTGAGATAAGGGACAAAACAGGTTTTAAATTTGTATTTTTATTTTTTAATGCTAAATTAATTTGAAATGGTTCATTAGTTGAAACCTTTGTCTACAAATATATCCACGCAAAGGAACAGGTTTTATAAAAAAAATTCTGAAAATTCTCACCCACACCTATCATATCGCCTCTAAAGATATGAATTAAACCACTGTAAGTCTAATGGATTTCTTTTATGCTGACTTTTAGAGCTTCCAAATTTTGGCAACCATTCACTTGCATTGTATGGACCAAAAGAGTTGAAAAATTCTTCTAAAAATCTTCACTTGAGTTCAGCAGATGAAAGAAAGTCATACGCATCTGGGATGGCAATGGGGTGAGTAAATGAGGAGAATTTTCATTTTTGGGTGAACTATTCCTTTAATCCAGTTAATTACATGGCATACTGATTAATAAATTAATTGTTTATAAATATTTGCTGAAAAAAGGCCTTCACAGCAAGAAGTTCCCAGGTTCAAGTCCTGGTTCAACTGGGCCTTTCTGTGTGGAGTTTGCATGTTCTCCCTGTGTTCATGTGGGTTTGCTCAGGGTGCTCCAGTTTTCCCCAAAAGTCCAAAAACATGCAGGTTAAATGAATTGGGGTCTCTAAATTAACCCATAGGTGTGAGTTAAAATCTCCTAGCCACTAGGGGTTGCATCTGGCATAAACCCTGTGCCAAGTCAAATATGCGGATCATGGATGGTCTGTTGTGGTGACCCCTAATTGGAGCAACCGAAAGAAGAAGAATTAACATGTTAATCAGATGAACAGGTAGATGACCACCTCTGCCAGTGCCTCCAGTTGTCCAGCAACGGGGCATCTGCTGAGAGTCACCAAATAATATATTTGAATAATTATAATGTTCTATTTATCCCCAAAGACAGTCAAAGACATTACAGCTGATTTTCTATAAAGCTGAATAAACTATTCTTATTCAAAGTAATGGGTATCATCCTCCAATTACTGCCAACCATGTTCAAATAAAATAGTGCATTATAAAATTCTGAATCTATGTACTGATTACCATTGTCCCATGTCTGCCAAACATGTTGAGTGGTCCAAACATCATCTGCAGCCTGAAACTGAACTTTTGGTCGGATTTTAGGAGTGAATGCACTTAGCTGCATAGAAAGCTATAGGATGAACCCCTGCCCCTTATTTAGTGAATGAATTAACCTCCAGTGTGCTGTCTGTCAGCACTGGTCTCAGAACAGTTCGAAACTTCTGAAAGCAACATTTGTCAGCTTTTGGATGAATACATTGATTCTCAATGTGAAAATGCACAGCAAATATACAGTATAGGAATGCATATACTAACATTAAAGAATAGAACCATATTGTACTGTGACAACAAAATAAAAGATTTATACTAAAATGAAGCGAAATGACCCACAGACTTGTTAATGTTGATCATGTTTTTTCAACTTTTGAGGATATATGGTCCCGATTTCCACATATGTGGATTTCATGTTTATCAGTGTGCTGATGGTGAAAAATTTATGGATTTTTTAAAACGGCATGTCAAACAGAACTAGAGACCCTAATCTTCATAATCAGGTTTCAATCAAAAAAACGTAAAAAGGCTTCTTACCAGAGGCACTTTTGTTGGCGCTACGCCCATAGGAGCGCTTCACAGAAATCGACATCTTGCTGTTGTCACGTGATGCGGTGCGGCAGAATTTAACCCTTAAGTGACAGTGTTGTGAACAGTATTCAGTTGGTTTTAATTCATTTAAATTATGCATTGCTTATAGCGAGGCCAAAATACACGTGGACGTGGGGTCACATGAGGTTAAGCTGAGATTTGAAAATGGAAATGGAGGAAATGTTGCGGAGGCTAATAGGGAGTGAATTCCACATTTTTGGTGCCATTACACTACTGCTGGCTGACTTCTAAAATCTGCTTTCCAGATGCGGCCTGTTCGGACCTGGGCCCTCACAGACTGGTCTATTGATTCTAAGAACAGCCTAGTCTTCTGCTTGTACCCCAGGTAATGGACTTTAATGACAGTTGTAAGGCATTTCTTTCAAACAATACAATGTCTGAGAGACAACGCGGCAAACCCAGCCACTTCCTGATGTAACTGCTGGCCTTGGTGTCCATCCTTGCCACTGCCGCTGCAGTGATCTCAAACGTTTTTAGAGACCAGGCGACGATCCAATGTAAATTGGTAACGCCAGACCTTGTATTTTCCTGGGAGATGACAATTATCTATTTTATCCAAGCTCTATTTCAGCTGCTTCAGAACCAACCCTACCATGTGTTTATTTGACAGATCTGCTCTGTATACTCTCACTAAACTTTGAATGGGCTGCTCTGCCTGTTCCAGGATTCTTTCACCATCCACCTCAAACGATATGTGGTTGCTTCTAATCCCCTTACGAATAGAAAGGCTATGTGGTTTTGCTGACTTTATCTTCATCCTGGCCTATGCCAAAAGCTCTTCCAGCCTTTTAAAGAGTCTGTTTGTACATGCAGCAATCTGGAGGATGCTTGTGACATCATCCATATAGCTATGCAGTGTTGGCAATCCCACCCCAGACTGTGCACGGATTGCTCAGGCCATCTGTCTGGCACCAATTAGGATGATCTCGAATGCAGCTGTGAACAGGATGGGAGAGATTGAATATCCCATTGCAATTCCTTTTTCCAGTTGCTGCTAACCAGTTGTGTACTCCTGTGTTGCATGACATATTTTATGTTCCCCATAGTAACTATCTACCAAGCTCATAATACTGTACACTTTGGTACATGGAAAAAATCCAGTGCATAACTGACGAGCTGGTGTGGAACCGACCCATAGGCATTTGCCAGGTCCAGCCAGACTACATGGAGGTTTTTCTTGTCTCTCTTGGCAGACTGGTCTGCTACTATATTATTGATGCATTCTCCACACATCCAGGAAAACCTAGTATGCCTACCTTCTGGCATCTTGTGTCTAAGTATCCATTCTTCAGGAGGTAATCAGACATCCTTGTTACAGCCGAAAATAAAATCTTTCCCTCCAAATTCAGTAGGGTAATACTCCTAAACTGACTTATGTTGGTGGATTCTTATTCTTTGGGTATAGAGATGGCCACTGCCCTTTGCCATTCCATGGATATGCACTGCTTCTTCCAGGCAACTCTCAGTAGTCTCCATAAGAGTTTAAGAACTGTTGGGCACATCTTATACAACCTATAAGGTATCCCGTTCGGGCCTGGTGCTGAAGTTGCTCTGGCTTTTTCTACCACTTGCCTGATATCACTCAACTTGGGTGGAGCCACATCAAATCCCACTGCTGGCTCCACTGGCTGTGGGACATAACCGGGTGAGCCTTGCGGGCTGTCTTTATGGGGATCACCTAGTTGTTGTTTCATGTGATTTCTAGATCTTGCTTCAGCATCACCAGTTTCCACCACTATTAAAAGGATGCATGATGAATTTAATCTTCTCGTGCTCCTTCCTTCTTCTCAGTTGTAGAATTCTCTCTGTCCTCTTCAAAACTGACAACCTAGCTCTTATGTCATCCCACATACTTTCAAGCCCTCCTTCTCATGCTCATCTGCTCTTCTCCATGCCTTGCGAAGCTGCCTCCGCTCTTTCACCTACTGAAGTATTTTCTTTTTATCCTACCTATCACACTTGGACACTCTTCCTCACTGCCCCAAATCTACCTAGTGTATGCATTCATCACAATCAATGTCACTAAACACATTAAGATTGGCCTCCACCCTTCTGCTGAGTGCATTCTTCATGGTGGAGCACAGATCCTGGTCTAGTCTGCTCCATGCTTCATTATCGTTAGATCTTGGCCTATTAATTATTGGGTTAACAGTTGTATCCTCCAGCGGCTCACCTCACGGGCATTACTTGTCCTGCTGTCAGTACTGGTCTTCTTAGTGTTCCTCCACAACAGTAATGCTGTGGTGCTCAACTGGGCTCTTTATCCTTCTGCTGCTGCAGTGCAAAGTTGTATCTGGCTTTTTCCACCACATTTAATCTTTCCTTGATAAATAATAATAAAAATAAAGTTTATTTTATATAGCACCTTTCTACAATCTCAAGGTCGCTTTACAAGTAGCAAGCATATATATATAAGGAACAGGAGAGCAGATCAATTAAGTGCCAGAATGACATCGGGCAAAGAGATATGTTTTGAGGTGGGTTTTGAAATCATGTATGGTGTTAAGGTCACAGAGGGATTGTAGGATAGAATTCCATAATGTTGGAGTAGTAGTGCTAAAAGCTCTGCCACCCAGTGATGTTAGCTTATAACATGGGATGAGTAGTAAACTGGATGAGATGAATAAGATCTGAGATGTGAGGAGGGGAAAGACCATGTAGAGCTTTAAATGTTGTGAGGAATAATGTATACTGAATGCGGTAAGAGACAGGTAGCCAGTGCAGTCTACGTAAAATGGGGGTGATGTGAGATTATTTCTTTGAATAAGTGAGAACCCAAGCTTCAGAATTCTGAATGTATTGCAGTTTATTGATTGTTTTTTATGGGGAGACCAGAAAAGAGGGCGTTACAGTAGTCGAGTCGTGAAGTGATGAAAGCATGAACAAGAGTCTCTGCATCTTTTATATTGAGAATGGGGCATAGTCTGGCAATATTACGGAGGTGAAAGAAAGCAGCTTTTGTGAGAGAAGAGATGTGAAGGAGGAAGGAGAGTGAAGAATAAAAAATAATGCTGAGGTTTCTGACTGTAGAGGAGGGTCTGTCCAGGACACCATCAATATCAACAGAGTGATCAGAGTGGCGAGATGTAAGAATTGTTGAACCAACTAAAAGTACATCAGTTTTGTCAGTGTTAAGTTTGAGAAAATTATTGGTCATCCAGGTTTTGATGTCATTTGTTCATGCAGATAAGGAGCTAGTGGGTAAGGGGGCAGTGAGTTTTGAACTGATATAAAGCTGTGTGTCATCAGCATAATGTTAAATAAATGTTGAGTCCATGCTGGTGGATAATGTGACCCGGGGGAAGCATATAAGTGATGAAGAGCAGTGGACCAAGAACAGAACCCTGATGGACACCTTGAGAATCAGCAGCTGTAGTAGATTTTGACTGACAAATAGAGATGTAATGTTGACGGTCAGAGAGAATTGTGATAGTGTCAAATGCATGGCAGACAGACAATGTTTAAGTGGGGGCCGGGTCTAACTGACAGGAAGTAGAATTGTATTTCTTGATCAACTCAGAAATTGCAGGTGAGCTAGTAGGGGCAAAGTCAGAAAATGTGCCAATCACGAGGTCAGTAAGGAAATCCTGTGGTGCATCTGGAGATACGATAGAAGGGAAAAGTTTGTATTGTGAATTAATTTTATTTTGAAAGAAGTAAAGAAATGACTGACAGAGCTCAGCAGAATTGGAAATAACAGACACAGGTGGGTTGGTGAGTTTGTTAACAGTGGGAAAGAGCATTTTGGGTCTGGAAGAGGCATCATTGAGAAGGGAAGAAAATATGCAGAGCGTGCAGCATTTAATGCACATTTGTATGTCTGCATATGGTCATTGTAGGCAGATGAGTGAACAGTTAAATCAGTTTTCTTAAAGAGACGCTCAAGGCGGCATCCTGCAGCTTTCAGAGTGCAAAATTTAGGCGTAAACCAGAGATTCGAGTGAGTGGAGGTGACAAGTCTACTCTTAAGAGGGGCATGTAAATCAAGGGCATTAGAAATGGACGTATTGTATCTAGTGAGGATGTCAGTGGGACAGATAAGTTTAGTAATATCTGTAAAGTATGAGGTTTGTACTAATGCAGGAAAGGATACAGGATCAATAGATTTAAAGTTCCAGTAGATAGGAGTACAGTGACGCCATGCGAAGCGCAGACATGTGAGAGACAGCTCTGCGCACTTTGCTAATTTTTACAATGAATGGATGACCACAAAATATCTACATGCCCACACAAATGATGTCTTTTATAAAGTTGTTTTGCCACAGAATATTTTAGATCTTATGCTACAGAACTGGCTCCACTTTTGTTAGAAGTTTATACTGAATCATTAAAGAATGGAAAGCTTCCTCCAACCATGACACAAGCCCGGATCAGTCTGATTCTTAAAAAGGACAAAGATCCAGGCGAGTGTAAAAGTTACCGTCCAATCTCCCTGATCCAACTAGATGTAAAAATTTTGTCAAAAAATTTGGCCAACCGATTAAGTAAGGTTATGACATCTCTTATACATATAGATGAGGTGGGGTTTATTCGGGGCCGCAGCTCTTCTGATAACATCAGGCGTCTCATCAATATTATGTGGTCAGTAGCGAATGATCAGTCTGCAGTCACTGCCATCTCACTTGACGCAGAAAAGGCGTTTGATATGGTGGAATGGGATTATCTTTTTAAGATTTTGGAAATGTATTGGTTCGGGAGTACATTTATTGTTTGGATTAAGTTATTTTATAAACACCCTGTAGCAGCAGTACAAACAAATGGATTAAATTCTGATTATTTTACTCTGAATAGGGGCACTCGGCAGGGTTGCCCTCTTCCCCCATTATTGTTCTGTCTTGCCCTGGAACCATTAGCAGCCGCGATAAGAAAGGAGGATGATTTTCCAGGGGTGATTGCGGGAGGTGTGGCACATAAGCTTCTGCTTCACACAGATGATATTTTATTATTCGTCTCCGACCCCATTAGATCTATGCCTTGCCTCCACATAATTATTAATTCCTTTTCAAAGTTCTCAGCATACAAAGTCAATTGGTCTAAATACGAAGCTTTGGCTTTGACAGCGTACTGTCCAGTAATGGCCTTCCAGCCAGGCGCCTTCCAGTGGCCCAAACAGGGCATTAAGTATTTGGGAATTTTATTCCCAGCAAATTTGTCTGATTTAGTCAGAGTTAATTTTGATCCCTTAATAAAAAGGTTTTCGAATGATGTGGAAAGGTGGGCTTCATTACACTTATCGATGATTGGGAAGGATAATGTAATTAAAATTAATTGTATTCCAAAATTCAACTAACTGTTACAATCTCTCCCTATAGATGTCCCCCTCTCTTATTTCAAGCAATTTGATAGCATAGCGAAGTCTTTCATTTGGAATGGTAAGCGTGCCAGGTTAAATTTCAATAAGTTACATAGGCCAATTGACAAAGGTGGGTTAGGCCTACCCAAGATTTTGTTTTATTATAATGCATTCAGTCTCATCATTTGGCTCATTGGTCGCTTCCACCTGAGAGAGCCCCTCCCTGGTTTTGTATTGAAAAGGAAGCTCTTGCCCCTACCTCGCCTCTGCATAGCCTTTCGATCAAATTAATCGGAGAAGTTAAGTCAGACCCCGTTATTTTGCATTTACACTCGATATGGACAAAAGTGTCCAGAGTGTTTAATTCGGATATTTATTTAAACGTAGCCTCGAACATATGGCAGAACCCTAAAGTATGCATTAATAAGTCCCCTTTCTGTTGGTCAGATTGGATTGTGAGGGGGGTTAATACACTCGGTGACCTATATGAGAGTGGAGTATTGAGACCTTTGGAAAATTTGGTTCAAAATTTTGGGATTCCCAGATCTCAATTTTATAAGTATTTGCAGCTGTGCCACCTACTCTGCACTGTTTTTGGGAGTGGCACGCACCCCCCTAGTGTGGCAGAAACTCTGGGAGTGGTGGTTACTGCTTTTGGAAAAGGTCATGAGCCATCAAGGTATTACTCCCTGCTAATTAAGAGTCTGGGGGACGGAGCTTTAAATTCCCTCAAAAGATTATGGGAGGAAGATTTAAATTTGTTTTTGGAGGAGGGAGTGTGGGCTAGGATTCTTAAAAATGTCAAGTCTGCATCTAGAGATGCAAGGGTGCGCCTTATGCAATTTAAGATTCTACATAGATTTTATTGGACCCCTTCTAAATTGTACACACCCACCTGCTGGCGATGCCATTTAGAAGATGGAGACACCACCCATGTTTTTTGGGGGTGTCGTAAGATACAGGAGTTCTGGTTGAGGGTCCAGAATTTTATGGCCGACGTATTGGGTACTCGGATCTCCTTTTGCCCCAGGCTCTGTATTTTGGTAGATGGGGCGGTCATTGATGTAGGAGATAAGTACATGAAGAATTGGATCCTGGCCGGTGTTATGGTGGGCAGACAGGTTATCCTTAGAGGATAGAAGTCAGCTGGAGCCCCCTCGTTTCGTGAGTGGTGTTAGGAGATGGGCAGTGTGGCAGCTTGGGAAGAGTTGTCATATAGAAGGCTAGGCAACATGGATATGTTCATCAGGAGGTGGGGCAACCATTTGGCCTTTTTGGAGGGCTCTCGGGAGGGGCAGTGGAGGGAGACGTGTTTTGGAACATATACTTTTTTAAAATGTATTTCTAAATATTTTCTTCTGTTTTATTGTTTGTTTGTGTGTCTTTGTCAATTGTATTTGACCACCGGGGTATCTGTTTGTGTTGGGTGGTGGGGTGGGGTGGTTAATATTCGGGAGGAAGGGTTGTAAATAATATAATGTGATTCCATATATTCTGTTATTTTTTTTAATATATATTATTTTATCTATCTATCTATCTATCATATATATATATATATATATATATATATATATATATATATATATATATATATATATATATATATATATATATATGGAATCAATAAAAACTTTTAATAACAAAGTTGTGGTAGATAATAATGGATTTCAGACATGACCTGGGGAGAAGGGTTTCATAACTTAGTTCAATAGATGAATGATCAGACAGTCCAATCTGAGAGCCGAGCACAGAGACATTACCTAAACCAGCAGTACAGACTAGGTCTAGACTCTAGAGTGTGGCCACGAGAGTGTGTAGGGAAGTCAACATGTTGTACTAAATTGAAACCCTCAAACACAGATATGAACTCATGGGCAGCAGCGTTATCAGTATCTACATGTATGTTGAAATCACTAAGTTGAAATCACATGGAATAGCTGTTAGGGAGCTATAATTTCTCAGACGTTGAGCAGCAGGCAGCACAGAGTAATGAGTATCCATATGATTTGACCAGATAGAAGGGATAGCAGTGAGATGAGAGTTAGTGACGAGGAGATTCATGGATGTAGCACAGCCGTCAGGTAATCCCAAGCGCTTTACAGATGCAGTATGTAGCCGTATCGAGCCGGTGGTGAGAGTTCAAGCCGCACAGTTGCAGCAGCGAATAGCTAAGCGCCATGACAAGGATGCAGCCGATCAACAAGCCAACTGCAGCTGCTCAAAGCAGGCCAGGGGCGAATGTTTTGTGTCTGAAGATGTGCATATTTAGATCAACGACGAACAGCAGTGGAAGCACAAACCTCACTAAGGGTTGCGCAACGTAATTGCTACTGTGCAAATATGCTCTGTCGCCATTTGAACAACACCAGCAAGACACAGAGACCTTACCAGTTATTTGAGAAGCGGGAGATAGCCCACCACCCAAATATTGTCCATAACAGTTAAATGAGAGAGTGGAGACTCACTCACCAACTATGCGTGGAGGTACAGCAGAGAATTGTGGAGGCTGACGGCCGGTGGCAGAGAGATGTACAGTTAATAGCAAGAGCCACGCAATCCCGAAGCAAATCCAGATGGCGAATCCAGCGGATAAAGTGATGAAGTACGTAGATAATCCAGGGTATAGTCCAAGGTAGGAAAGAGAAGGTTTCAAAGCAAATGAGGGAGTCCAAACATTCAAACACACAGAACAAACACGAGTACCGGCGAGAAGCGGCAGCCAGGTGCACACAGCATTCTCTCACCAGAAGCTCTCACCAAATATATCAATTTGATTGATGAATCCGCAGCCCCTCATCCACCCGCAACTGCATTTCCTAAGGATCCTTTGCTTATTATCCATGGGCATTCCAGTCATGTCCATAGAGTCCATCCTAATTGGTCCATCTTTCATCCCACCTCTCGGAGGACCACCAGGCTGTATTTCTTGTATTTTGCTCATAGTTGGTTAGGGTGTCCCCTGTTTGAGGACCTAGAGGTAAGGTAACTACCCTGTCCGCTCCCGTGCAGACTTTCCTGCAGTCAGTCAGTCTTTCCTTTCTTTTCTGGACTCCAACTGCCCTATTCACAGTAGTCACTGGTTTCCAAGAATATTAATCAGATGTACAGGTAATGTCTAAATCTGCTGGGCATTATTGCCTGCTGCACCTCCGCCAGTGCCTTTCACATGTCCAGCTACAGGTTCATCAGCTGGGAGCCACCTATCACGGATGTTTCGTCTCATTAATTACGGAACATCTCCTGGTGGTGGGGCAGTGGTCAGGGAAGTATCCCTGCCCATCCCCCCCCCCCCCCCCCGCAAGTGGACACCAGATCATTTCGATTGCTTCTCGTATTTGCTTTCCCATCAGGACATTCCTCCTTTCCCGTCAAGACATACCATGCAACTAGGTTTCAGTACACACCCTCCCCCCATGAGCAGACCTACCCTACGTCCAAGCTATCAAACTCTGCCTACCACCCATTCCAGTGTCTATCCTCAAACCAGTCCTCCAGTAATTTAGTAGGAGAGCAATGTGGTAAGTGAGCTGCAAGACTACGTCAGCTGCCCTTTCAACGCCTAGCTTGGCATGGTTTTGCTCCCCCACTCAATCCCTCTCCAGAAACCCCTGTATAAGGACCAGTATTAAATCAACAGTCAGAAAAGTACCACAAAAGCGCTTGTCCCCATGGTCATGTCTGTTTAGGAACATACTTTAAATTTAAGATGCATTTATCTCCCATTTTAAATGTAATGTATACGTTAATATCACATTTATGACCTAGATGACAAAGAAAAAATATATAAATATTATAAATAAAATGATGAGTCATGTCCCTGGTGTTACCTCTTAACACACAACCCTTGTTTGGAAAAAATATTTAGACTTTTGACATCCCATTCTACTTCCTGCATCCTTCTTGCTGAAGTTCTTTAAAAAAAGGTATGTTATAAATCTGGTGTCTATTTTCAATTATCATAAATTTCCTCATTTGTCTCATAGTTTCATCTGAAGCTTTTAGTTAATGTCACTGGTATAATGTCATGGTTACTTGCGTAACCTCTGTTCCCTGATGGAGGGAACAAGACATTGTGTCAATGTAGTGACACTAGGGGTCACTCTTGGGAGCCCGAAACATCTCTGGTCTTTGATAAAAGGCCAATGAAAATTGGTGAGTGGTATTTGCATGCCACTCCCCCGGACATATGGGTATAAAAGGAGCTGGTATGCAACCACTCATTCAGGTTTTATGCTGAGGAGCCGAGACAATGTCCGACCATTTCAGCGGGTAGTTCAGTGTTGTGGCAGGAGGGACACAACGTCTTGTTCCCTCCATCAGGTAACGGATGTTACGCAAGTAACCATGACGTTCCCTATCTGTCACTCACTCGACGTTGTGTCGATGTAGTGACACTAGGGGTCCCTATACAAAACGCTGCAACTGGCTGAACTGTGTTACGTGAACTGGCGGTGCGTGATGGGCAGACCACTGTGTGCCTCGTAGCCAACACACCAGGCCGACACGTTACCTCCCCCAACATAGTTATGAGTGTCGAACGGCCCTTTGGGGACAAGTCGACTACCCAAAAGATAGAGACAGGCTAACCCAGTTGTGGCCTCTTTTCCCATTCTTTTTTTCCACTCCCTAAAAAACAAGGGGGATTATCTGACTGGGCCGCCAGGTCTAGTCGGGGGGTGTCCCTCCCAAGGGGAGGACACCGCGGAGACCACACCTCGCTCAAAGAGAGGGGGGATATTTAAGTGGAAAATACGTCACATGGTCTTGCTGACCATGTGGAGAGTCTAATGGTAGATCCTACCCAATGGGGGAGGAGTTGTTACAAACATGGAGACTGTGGCAGAGGAGGCTCTGCCCAAGGAAGATGCAGTTTGCCAATAGGGAAACAAATTAGCGGAAGATATACATTGCATGGGGTTACCTTACAAGGAACCACCACATGTGGAGCACCTACCCCAGAACAGGGCTCTTAGTTAGCATGTGTACTGGGCCAGCAGTGAGTCTCTCCAAAAACTCAGGGAACATAATTTGTGAACACTACTGGGAATTAATGGCGCACGTCTTCAGCTCAGAGGAGGTGAAAGGCACTATGTGCAAGCGATACACCCGGCCGGCTATCCCAGGCTTATCCGCTTGTATTGCGTGCCACTACCTGGGATGAAACCGGTTCCACCTGGAGGTTGTAGACCCTTGCAAAGGTGTTGGGTGTTGCCCAGCCTGCTGCTCTGCAAATGTTTGTTAGAGAGGCACCCCTGGCCAAGGCCCAGGAGGCCGCTACAGTCCTGGTAGAATGGGCTCGTAGCCCTACTGTGGGCGGCACGTCCTGGGCGAGATATGCCATAGCTATGGCATCAATGAGCCAGTGGGCGATCCTCTGCTTGGAGACAGTGCTTCCTTTCCGCTGTGCACCAAAACAGACAAAGAGCTGCCCAGAGATCCTAAAGCTCTGTGTGCGAACCAAACAGATGCGTAAAGCGCGCACCGGACGCAGCAATGACAGGGCTGGGTCTGCCTCCTCCTGGGGCAGCGCTGGCAGGTTCACCACCTGGTCCCTAAAAGGGGTCGTGGGAACCTTGGGCACATAGCCCAGTCGGGGTCTCAAGATTACGTGAGAGTAGCCCGGACCGAACTCCAGGCACGTTTCGCTGACAGAGAACGCTTGCAGGTCTCCTACCCTCTTGTTGGAAGTGAGCGCAGTCAGGAGGGCAGTCTTCAAGGAGAGTGCCTTAAGCTCAGCTGACTGCAAAGACTCAAAAGGGGCTCTCTGTAGACCCTGAAGAACTACAGAGAGGTCCCATGAAGGAACAAGGCGCGGTCTGGAGGGGTTCAGCCTCCTGGCACCTCTCAGTAACCTGATGATCAGGTCGTGCTTCCCTAAGGACTTACCATCCACTGTGTCGTGGTGTGCTGATATAGCAGCAACGTACACCTTCAAGGTGGAAGGGGACAGCCGCCCTTCCAACCTCTCCTGCAGGAAGGAAAGCACCAATCCGACTGCGCATCTCTGGGGGTCTTCCCGTCGGGAAGAACACCACTTAGCAAACAGACGCCACTTAAAGGCATACAGGTGCCTCACAGAGGGGGCCCTAGCCTGAGTGATCGTGTCTACCACCGCGGGTGCCACAGCTAGGTGCGCAGGGGTGGGGAGACCGCCGCTGGAGCGCCAATCCTGCAAGGAAAAACCCGTGGACGGTGGTCGTGATGACGACCATGCACAATGGGTATGTGACCCAGGGAAGGAGGAAACCGCTCTTTTGCTGAACTGTTGGGTACCGCAGCCACTTGGGCATGCGGTGAAATCAAAGAAAAAGGCAACAAAAGATTCTCCACCCGGCCCTCCACCGGGGGATGGAGTGGTCTTACTACTAGCTCCAATGCAGTGGGTTTCATTGACCCGGGGTCGCCCATCTCAGGGGCGCTTTGATGACCTTCGTGGGTTCTTAGCAGCCGGCCGTGAGACGGGTGGTGTCTGCTTCCTGCAGTGGGCTCCACGCTGGGGCCGGGCTGAAGGGGCGGGCTGCGGCGGAGCAGGGGGACGCCCTTGGCGACGAGCAGACGGGGTGCGGAATCTTGAGCCGCGCCGGGGCAGGATATGCCGGATAGCCTCCGTCTGCTGCTTCAACGTCGAGAACTGCTGGGCACAGTCCTCGACGGTGTCACCGAATAGGCCAGCCTGGGAGATGGGGGCAGCAAAGAACCGTGTCTTGTCAGCCTCACCCATCTTGACCAGGTTGAGCTAAAGGTGCCGCTCCTGGACCACTAATGTGGACATCGTCCGCCCAAGAGACCGCGCCATGACCTTCGTCGCTCGGAGAGCGAAGTTGGCCGCCGAGCGCAGTTCCCGCATCAGATCTGGGGCAGAACTACTCTCGTGCAGTTCTTTTAGTGCCTTGGCTTGGTGGACCTGCAGGAGAGCCATGGCATGCAGGGCAGAGGTGGCTTGTCCAGCAGCGCTGTAGGCTTTGGCCGTCAGGGACGACGTGAACCTACAGGGCTTGGACAGGAGCTTTGGGCATCCACTCCAGGTGGCGGCGCGCTGCAGTCATAGGTGCAGCGCGAGCGCCTTATCCATCAGGGGAATCGCCGTATAGCCCCTGGCCGCCCCGCCATCAAGGGCAGTGAGGGCGGGGGAACTGAGAAATTGGGACCGGACAGTAAAAGGTGCCTCCCACGATTTTGTCAGCTCCTTGTGCACTTCCGGGAAGAAAGGCACTGGAGCAGGACGTGGCTGCTTTGAGCGGTGCCGCGAGCCCAGGAACCAATCATCGAGCCGCGAGGGTTCAGGGGAGAGCGGAGGATTCCACTCTAGTCTGACGCTTGCGGCCACCCGGGAAAGCATGTCCGTCATCTCTGCATCAGCCTGTGACTGGGCAATTGACCCCGAAGGGGGAAGTCCAGCTGAGGATTCTGCGTCCGACTGGACAAGCCCGCTCTCCGATGCTGCACTCGAGAGCTCATCAGCTTCGCGGGCTCCGAACAAGAGGTCAAACTCGTCACAAGACGAGTCGGCGGACTCATCTGGAAGCCCGATCGGGGCAGACGAGCACGCTGGGGAATGGGAGGTCCACGGGGGGATACCCGGTGGAGGCGATCCCATTGGAGTCCCCAAATCGCCCCCAGTGCTATCCGCGCTGGCCTCAATCCCGTAGGTAGAAGGACCGAGGCGGGGAGCCGCTGGGGTGGCTTGCTTTCATAAGAAAGCAAGCCGCGACCGCAACATTGCCATGGTCATGTTCTCGCAGTGAGAACATGAACCATCCACATACGCTGCCTCCGTGTGGGTCGCGCCCAGACACGAAAGACAGCGATCGTGACCGTCTGAAGTTGAGAGGTAACGACCGCAACCAGGAATAACACACAATCAGAAAGGCATCTTTAAAAAGACGCGTCTTTAAGAAGATGTTCCATGTGTGCCGCTCTTTTAGAGAAATATACTTTTTCAGAAAAATATACTCTCTTTTTTCTGCCGAAGCGCCCAGTGGCGTTATCTGCAGTGCACTAATGCAGAGGAGGGAGAAGCCGCTGAAATGCGTCATCAGATCCAGCAGAGGTGAATGAACAGTCGTGAGAATTCAGCTCAATGAGCATGACCGTTCGGCTCCGAAGAGAAAATCTGAATGAGTGGTTGCATTCCAGCTCCTTTTATACCCGTATGTCCGGGGGAGTGGCATGCAAATACCACTCGCCAATTTTCATTGGCCTTTTATCAAAGACCAGAGGTGTTTCGGGCTCCCAAGGGTGGCGCCTAGTGTCACTACATCGACACAATGTCGAGTGAGTGACAGATAGGGAACCTATTTTATTGTAAGACACATTATACATTTTTTAAACACAGCAAACCACCAGATTCTTATTTCCATCCTCGCAACACTGGGCATCATGGGACCTGCACTTCGATGGGTTGAGCCATTTGAGTCCAGCCGGATCACCATTGTGGTAGACAAATGAAGACGCCGAAAGCTCAATACCTTAAAAATAACAACATCTAGCAAGTTTATGTGGGACACCTGTGGCCGGCCATGTGCTTCGAGGATCGGCCTCTATTCACATCGTAGGACGCACCAACAACAACTGTGACGAGATCTGTCATGTCGACAGCTCAGACCATGAATATTTAGGCCTGTGCGTGCCATTTTTTTTCTAAAGTGTTCATGAGATGTCTAAAAATGTTATATTATTAGAAATGTATAAGAGAGGGGGCCTGGGTAGCTCAGTGGTAAAATACGCTGGCTACCACCCCTGGAGTTCGCTAGTTTGCTAGTTCGAATACCAGGGCATGCTGAGTGACTCCAGCCAGGTCTCCTAAGCAACCAAACTGGCCCGGTTGCTAGGGAGGGTAGAGTCACATGGGGTAACCTCCTCGTGGTCGCTATAATGTGGTTTGTTCTCGGTGGGGCGCATGGTGAATTGAGCGTGGTTGCCGTGGTGGATGGCGTGAGGCCTCCACACGTGCTATGTCTCCGTGGCAACGCGCTCAACAAGCCACGTGATAAGATGCGCGGGTTGACTGTCTCAGATGCGGAGGCAACTGGGATTCGTCCTCCGCCACCCGGACTGAGGCGAATCACTATGCAACCACGAGGACTTACAGCGCATTGGGAATTGGGCATTCCAAATTGGGAGAAAAAGGGAAACCCCCCCCCCCAAATGTATAAGAGATGCTCAGAATATTGAACCATTTAAACCATGTAAATAAAGGAAGCAATTGTCATTAGATTAGATTCAACTTTATTGTCATTGTGTAAGTACAAGTACAAACAAATTAAATGCAGCTAGCATCCAACCAGAAGTGCAAATAGTAGTATATAAATCGGTATGGTAAAGTGCAATTGGCAATGAGGTATATGTATCAGCAAAGTGCAAGTAAACATTGTAGACCATCCCAGAGGAAAGAAAAATCACAAATTAGATCTCTTTAATATCTCAAATGTTTCTCCTAGACAGAAATGAGGTTAGATGAACATCAACATAATTTCTCATGAGAAAAATACTCTAATGCTCTTAAATTTGTCTCCTCTAAAGTTTCAGAAAAACTATCAACAACTTCACAAACAGTGCAAAAGGTCTCAATATGAACTCAGACATTTCTTAACACTACCATATATTATTTATTAATAATCAAATTATTCAAGAATAGAGTCATACGCCATCATCACTGTGCCTTTCAGCAAAAAAAAAAAAAAAAAAAAAGCTCCAGTGTAATGGTTCCTGTAATAAGACTTTTTAAAGTTGCTTTGGATAAAGATATCTGGTACACCGATACCGACTTACTTCGAACAACAAATTATCTGCCCTATGCACATATACGGTATAGCTCTATTCTCTTTCCGTATGTCATCAATTAAGCGTAACTCCAACCCTATTTCCTCATCATTTCACTCTTAAAATAGTTTTTCTAAAAATAACATTTCTCTCATTCTTTAGTCAGCCTTATCCCATCCCAGATATGTATGACTTTCTTTCATCTGCAGAACACAAATGAAGATTTTTATAAGAATTTCTCAGCTTTCAAGCCAAACAATGCAAGTGAATGGGTGTCAATATTTTGAAGCTCCAAAAAATAACTCAGCATAAAAGTAATCCATAAGACTCCAGTGATGAATTCAGTATCTTCAGAAGTGATATGATAGGTGTGGGTGAGAAACAGGTCACTTTCACATTCTTCTTCTTCTGTTTTTGGTGATTCACATTCTTCATGCATACCGCCCCCTACTGGGCAGGGAGAAGTATTTTAAGCAAAAAATGACTTAAATGTTGATCTGTTTCTCACCCACGCCTATCATATCACTTCAGAAATATGGATTAAAACACTGAGTTGTATGGATTACTTTTATGATGCCTTTATGTGCTTTTTGGAGCACCAAAATGTTGGCACCCATTCACTTGCATTGTATGGACCCACAGAGCTGAAATATTCTTCTAAAAATCATAATTTGTGTTCTGCAGAAGAAAGTCGAAAACATCTGGGATGGCATGAGGGTGAGTAAATTATGAGAGAATTTTCATTTTTGGGTGAACTATACCTTTAAACTCCGAATTTGAGTGGTGGTGGTGGCAGTGTGGGCAAAGGTTGCTGGTTCAATTCCAACTGGTTCAAGTGGGCTAACTTGTAGCCCACTTGTACACTTGGTTTAAGTGTAAGCACAGAACTTGTAAGCAGAAGGTTGCTGGTTCAATTCCCACAGCCACCACCATTGTGTCCCTTAGCAAGGCACTTCATTCCAGTTTGCTCTTGGGGGATTGTCCCTGTAATAACTCTACTGTAAGTTGCTTTGGATAAAAACATCGTAACTTGTAAGCAGATGGTTGCTGGTTCAATCCCCACAGCCACCACCATTGTGTCCCTTAACAAGGCATTTCATTCCAGGTTACTCTTGGGGATTGTCCCTGTAATAACTGTACTGTAAGTCACTTTGGATAAAAACATCTGAACTTGTAAGCAGAAGGTTGCTGGTTCAATTCCCACAGCCACCACCATTGTGTCCCTTAGCAAGGCACTTCATTCCAGGTTGCTCTTGGGGGATTGTCCCTGTAATAACTGTACTGTAAGTCGCTTTGGATAAAAGCATCTGCCAAATGCAAAAATGTAAATTTCATGTTCCTGAGCTTAGAAAGAGCAAATGTAACACTGTAGGAACAGATTCATAATGTTTAGAATAACAATATGTAAATAGTCATTTTTGTGATACAAAAATTTTGTAAATTTTGCAATGTACAAAAAAAGAACTAGTCAGAGGACAGTAGTTAAGAGTAAGTGCAAAACAGATTTTTATATTTATGTATATTATATATATATATATATATATATATATATATATATATATATAAATGGAAGGGGTGGGGGGTGGAGTATGTGTGGGACAGGTGGATTGCGTCCAAGTTCAGAGTTCAGCAGTTTGACCGCTGATGGGAAAAAGCTGTTGTTAAGTCTACTGGTGTGACAGTGAAGGTTTCTGTTGCGTTTTCTGGATGTGAGAAGGGTAAACTGTCCATTACTGTGGTGGGAGTGTCTCTGATGACACCTCTTGCTCTCTGAAGGCAGCACTTTTTGTTAGATGTCCTTGATGGAGGGTAAATGGACACCAGTGATGTACTGGCCAGTTTTCACCACCCACTGAAGGGCCTTCTCATTGGAGACTGAGCAGTTGCCATAACATACTGTGATGCAGTTTGTTAGTAAGCCCTTGATGGTACAGCGATGGAAGTTCATCAAGATCTGAGAGCATAAGTGGGCTTTCCTAAGTCTCCTCATGAAGTAAAGATGCTGTTGCGCCTTGTTAATAAAAGTAGAGGTGTTGAGGGCCCAGGAGAGATCCTCGAAGATGTGGACTCCAAGGAACTTGAAGCTCGACACACGTTCCACCTCAGCCCCACTGACGTGTATAGGGGTGTGTGCATTGTTTCTCTTGGTCTGTCGGTAGTCGTCAATGAGCTCCTTGGTCTTCTGAGTGTTAAGGGCAAGGTTGTTGTTTGTGCACCAGGTTACAAGATGCTGAACTTCATCTCTATAGGCCCCTCATCATCTCCGTTGATCAGGCCTATCGCCATGGTGTCAACTGCAAACTAAATTATGGACCCATGAGCAGGTACGCAGTCATAGGTGAAGAGGGAAAAGAAGAGGGGGCTCAGCACGCAATCCTGTGGTACGCCCGTGCTTAGTATGAGGAAGTGTGATTGTTAAGCCTAACAGACCAGTCTGTTGGTAAGGAAGTCCAGTGTCCAATTAGGGAGGTGCTGATACCAAGGTTAGTTAGCTTGGAGATCAGCCTGGAAAGGATAACAGTGTTGAAAGCTGAACTGAAATCAATAAATAGCATCCTCACATAGGAATTGTTATTTTCCAGGTGGGACAGTCCAAGTGGAGAGCAGAGGTGATGGCGTCCTCTGTTGGCAGTAGGCGAACTGATGTGAGTCCAGTGTTGCGGTCAGGCAGGTTTTCAGTTGAGAAAAGACCTGTCTCTTGAAGCACTTGGCAATGATTGGGGTAATGTGTGACAGGACAGAAGTCATTGAAGGCTGTAGCAGCAGTATGTTTAGGCATGGGTACAATGGTGGCAGTCTTCAAGCATGTGGGGACAGCTGCTTCAGCCAGGGACAGGTTAAATATGTCTGTGAAGACCCTGGCCAGCTGCTCAGCCAGGCACTATGTACGCGGCCTGGAATGCAATCAGGGCCAGCAGCTTTGTGTACGTTTACCTTGCTCAGGGTGGAGCACACATCACTGCTGGAAAATGTGAGTGGCAGGTCATCAGAGTGCAGCTTTGCTTTGATGGAAGGTTCGAAGTTGTCCTGATTGAGGCAAGCGTAGAAATCATTGCGCTCATCCAGGAGGTAGGTGTCATTGGTTGAGGGGGTAATGTTGGTAGGCTCATAGTTTGTGAGTATTTGAATTCTATTATACATGTGTTGAGGATATTAAAGTTGTTATTAAAGTTGTCCTCAATACACAATTTGTATTTGGATCCTGATTCGCCTCTTCAGGTTGGCCCTGGCTGATTTGTAGGCTTAGGACTAGGACTAAGTTGACAGAGTTTAAAAAATCTTCTTAAAGTTACTTAATTTAAATATGTAATTGTTAAATATCTAAAATTAATATGTAAAAGTCATTTCAGGTTGACATTTAAGTTCAGTTAATTTGCTTAAAATTAAGTACATTAATTCAGCTTAAAAAAATCAATGCAAAGCTTATTCTCTAAGTTGTACAAACACATAACTTTTTACAGTATTAATAATCAATAATAAATATAATAAAATGGAATAGTGTTTGGAATGCCACCTATAGAAATTTGTATTTAATGTATTTCACTATATTTAATAAATTTTCATTTAGTGGACCATGGTGCAGAACACTTCATTTCCAGTAATGCTGTAATGTGCTCATTATATTAAACAATCATTAGATTCTACTTTCATGAAGTTATTTGAAAACAATGTGGTGGACCATTTCTGGTATTGTACAGCAAAAACAAAATCTATTTAGATGGCTGGGTTAATTTTAGCTTTATTTTATTATTATAATTTTCTTTAGAGAATTGTTATATCTAAAAATAAAAAATAAATGTAATTCCACTTATTAGGGAATAGATAGGCATACTTGGTCAAAAGTAATAATGTAATTATTTGTAACAAAATGTGTCTTGGACCAATGAAAGTCCAAGCAGTGACTTTTCAAGTAAAGTCCAAGAAAGTCCAAGTAGTCACTGTTTTGATATAACGACTGTTTTGAATTTCTTTTAATTGCAATAAAGTGAATTCCACTTCCTATCAATCCAATCCAACTTCCTGTGGGGCATTGACAGTTCAGTTCAAAATCCAACTCGTGAATTGAAATCGAGTTATTCTGAAGTTCGGACTTTTCACAACCTTGGTTCAGTGTACTGTTAACTTGAGAACTGTTGCAGCCAACACAGTGTGATGTTGAGCTGAGAATTGCTGCGACAGGATCATTGTAGATGAAAAAAATACAAAGTCAAAAATATGTTTCCAGTATGTTTAATGGGTTATACTTTCTTTTCTTTTCTTTTGTATTTTTTTAATTTAATTTTGCCATATTCATTACACCACTATAATAATACAATACAAAACCCTTCCCTTACCCTTACATATACATTATACAGAGTGAACATGATTAAGAAAAAAATTATAATAATACAAAATTTAAAAGAAAAGAAAGAGAAAAAAGAAAATAAATACAGTGTATAATATTAAAATACCAATAATTCCGACCTATACTCAGAACAGATAAACCATCCATATCCATTTTCATATTCACACAATTAACTTCCCAATACTAAAAATTGGATTCCATATTTTATCAAATTTCTCTGATTGTCTCTTAACATTATACATCATTTTTTCAGAGCGACTATATGATAATAGTTCATTCCACTATTGTGTTATTGATGGTGCCTTTGCTGATTTCCAGTTTCATAATATACACATCTTAGCAGCAGTAGTAAACATCAAAATAGTTTTCTTACTTTCCACATCAGCTTCATCTAATACACTTACACCTCCCAGTAAAACAAGTTGAGGATCCATTACTACAGAATACTTTAAAGTTGTTGACATTAATGCAAATGTACCATTCCAGAATGTTTCCAGTTTTTTACACTCCCAAAACATATGCATAATCTCTGCATTCAAGACACTACATCGTGGACAACCCGTGGACATATTTGATGCAAACAATTACATTTTATAGGGAGTGTAATATGTGCAATGTATTAAGTTAAATTGTAATAGTTTATGCTTTGTACAAACTAGTAATTTCTGAAAATGCATTAATATTTTTTTTTTTTAATTTAAATGATTTAAATTTAAAAAATATTTCATGATCATAAAAGCTATTCTTACTCGAATAGAGGCATTATTTCACTTTTATCAAAGTTATTCTTATACCCTGAGACAGCACTAAACTGTCCAAATATTTGGAAAAGTACTGGTGCTGATTCATCTGGTTACCTTAAATATATCAATAGATCATCTGTGTATAAGGATAATTTACAGTCTGTTATATTCAATTTTATGCACTTAATATTTGGATTAACTCTTACAGCTACTGCCAATGGTTCAATAGCCAATGCAAATAACAGGGGAGAGAGAGGGCATCCCTGTCTCATTCTCCTCCCCAATGTTAATATCTTCGAAATAATTTTATTTGTAAATATTTGAGCTTTAGGTGATTTGTATAATTTTTTTATACATTTTACAATAACTTGTCCAAAATTCATTTGATGTAATGTTTCTAATAAGTAGTCCCACTTAATTATATCGAAGGCTTTCTCAGCATCCATAGATATAACATAATTTGATGTTTCTGCATTCTTAAATAAATAAATAACATGTAAAAGCTTTCTTATATTGTCTAAACCTTGTCTTGAATGTATAAATCCAGTCTGGTCTTCATGGACTAATGTTGGCACAGCGTTTTCCAGTCTCATTTCAATTAATTTTGAAAAGATTTTAAAATACACATTAAGAAGTGAAAGGGGTATATACGAACCACAATCTTTATAGGTTTCAAAAATACATTTATTGTTGCTATTTCTAATGTTTTGGGTAATTGCTCTTCTTGTAAGTATTCAAATAACATCTTATAATTTGGTTCATACAATTTTACCCCAAAAACTTTATAAAATTCAACTGGAAACCCATCTGGTCCCGGTGTTTTTCCAATTTGTAACTTATTCAGTGCTATTAATAATTATTCCTTTGTTATATTTCTGTCAAGTTTTAATTTTAATTAGTGTTAAATCCTTTAAAAACGATAATGGATATAATTTATCCTTATTTGATATATAAAGTTCTTCACGGTATTTTTCAAATATTTGGTTAATTTTTACAGGGTCATATACAATGATTCCGTCCTTGTTCTTGAACGATTCTGTATATTGTTCATTATCCTTTTTTTATTTTTCATAATAAAATCATTTTTGTTCGGGCCATTTCTACTTCTGCCAGTTGAGTAGTTAGATTTTTAGTTTTATATGTATATATATATATATATATTGTGTTAATGTATTCAATTCAATTGTATTGTTAGAGTTAACAGATTTTTTGTCTCCAAATCATAAATTTCTTCTAATTTATTGAGGCGCAGTTTATTTTGTTTCCACTTATTAGACTCATAAGAAATAATATGCCCTCTCAAGTAGGATTCATACAGTCCCAAATTATTCTATAAGAGCTGTGCCCATATTAATTTCCGAAAAGGTCTCAATTTCTTTTTAGCATAGTTTAATGAAATCGAGATCATTTAATAGATAGGGCTTAAAACGCCAATTAGTATTTAGAGGTTCAAGCCTGAAGGGCTAGAAACCTTATTGTTTTTGATAGGATTTTAGGGGGCCAAGCAGCGAAGCTGCTGGAACCCTATTGTAATTGTACTGATTTTCTTCTTTTTCTTATTCTTCTTTTTTGCTGCCCTAAAAGTGTCTATATGTGTTGTTTTAATCTATCTTGTGTGTTTTGTTTCCTCCACATACTTCTTGCCACATTCTGTACATATTAAATATTTATTTATTATTAAAATAAACAACATTCCTAGTTTGCAATGACATGTTCTGTACAATAGGGAAACCCTCATTACTAATCCTTAAGAATTGTAATTACAATAATACATGAGTTTATTTAATGCAAAAAAAAAAAAAAATAAAACAAAAAAAAAATGCATTGGACACAAACTTTGATCAGACCAGAAGATCTTTTAAGTTTTTATTATTTTTGTAGGCTGAGACTATTTGAAATTGTCAAAGTGGAGAATGAATCTATTGTACTTTATAAAAGCTCTGTTTAATCCTAGAATTTTACTGTTATCCGAGAAAGTGGTTGTGACGAGGAGGGTGTGGCCAGGCCGTGAGGACACACGCCGGCGTCAAATCATCCTAGTCAGCTGGGAGGGGGATAAGGACGAGCTGGAGATGCCAGTTTAAGAGAGAGAAAGAGAGACGCACGAAGCTGTGTGTGTGCATCTTTGTTGGATTTGCATTTATGTTATGTTTGAATTCAGTTTGTTATTAAAATTTATGTTGATTGTTCACTCTGGTTCCCGCTTCCTCCTTGGTAGGGAAGGCAGACTCTGCCACAGTGGTTACCAAAGGGATGACACTTTGGGGCCTGGACACCTTTACTGGATTCCTATTATCAGGGTCTTTTTAAAGTCTTGGACTTGATACCTCTAAAGAATCTTTTGGAATATCCTCTGAACCATAAGACAAAGTAGCAGTAGCTTCATGAAAATTTATGTTTCTGGAGCATATTCTTTGAAACCTGATTAATTGTGATTTGGTGAGACCTTTATAAGTTTGTCTAGGATGAAAACTGTTTTTATGTAATAAAGAATGTGTGACTGTATATTTAAAATAAACTTTAGTTTGTAATACCTAAGAATGTTCATCTATCTGTACAGAAAACGTCCTGGTTACTTTCATAACCTCCGTTCCCTGATGGAGGGAACGAGACGTTGTGTCGATGTAGTGACACTAGGGGTCACTCTTGGGAGCCCAGAACACATCTTTAAGAAAAGGCCAATGGGAATTGGCGAGTGGAATTTGCATGCCACTCCCCCGGACATACGGTAATAAAAGGAGCTGGCTCGCAACCACTCATTCAGGTTTGAGCGTCGAACGTTCCCCGTACCTGGGGATAAGTTGACTGCCCAAAAAAATGGGGACAGGCTAGCCCAGCCGTGGCCTCTTCTCCTCTTTTTTCTTCCCAAAAAGAGTGGAAATCGTTAACCGACTGGGGGCCATAAGTGTCCACGTCGGGTGGTGTCACTCCCAAGGGGAAGACACAGCGGAAACCACACCCCGGGGGGGGGAGGGGGGGGGTATTTGAGTGGAAATACGTCACATGGTCTTACCGAGTTTTGTGGGAAGTGTGTCATGTGGAAAAGTCCCGTGGTACGTCCTATCCGAGGGGGGAGGAGCTCTACAGACACAGTGACCAGGGGCAGAGGCCTCTGCCCAAGGAAGACGCAGTTTACCAAGAGAGAAACAATTTTCCGGAAGATACATCACACGGGGTTACCTACGGGGAACCAATGCATGTGGAGCACCTATCCCAGTACAGGGCCTAGTTAGCACACGTACTGGGCCGGCAGGGAGTTTCTCCGCAAACCCGCCTGCCACAAAGCTAAGGAGGAAAGTCATCCAGGATCCACAACTTTGTGAACACGACTGGGAGTCAAAGCACACGTCTTCACCTCGGGGAGGGGAAAGGTGCTATACGCAAGCGGTACACCCGGCCAGCTGTCCCGGAACTTACCTGCTCGTACCTGACAACACATGGGACGAGACCGGCTCAACCCGGAGATTGTAAAACATCACAAATGTGTTTGGTGTTGCCCAGCCCACTGCTCTGCAGATGTCTGCTAAAGAGGCACCATTTTTCAGGGCCCAGGAGGCTGCCACACTCCTAGAGTGGGCTCGCAGCCCCAAGGGGGGTGGCATGTCCTGGGCGTGATATGCCGTCACGATGGCATCAGTGGGTGATCCTCTGTTTGGAGACAGCACTCCCTTTCCGCTGAATGCCAAAGCATACAAAGAGCTGCTCAGAGCGTCTAAAGCTCTGCGTGCGATCCAAATAGATGCACAAAGCATGCACTGGACACAGCAATGCCAAGGCTGGGTCTGCCTCCTCCTGGGGCAGCACTTGCAGGTTCACCACCTGATCCCTAAACGGGGTCATGGGAACATTGGGCACATAGCCGGTCGGGGTCTAAGGATCACATGAGAGTAGCCCAGACCAAACTCCAGGCACGTTTCGCTGACAGAGAATGCCTGCAGGTCCCCTACCCTCTTGATGGAGGTGAGCGCTGTCAGGAGGGCAGTCTTCAAAGACAGTGCCTTTAGCTCAACTGATCCCAGGGGCTCGAATGGAGCTCCCCGTAGGCTCTGAAGGACCACAGAGAGGTCCCACGAGGGAATGAGGCACGGTCTGGGGGGATTTAACCTCCTAGCGCCTCTCAGGAACCTGATGATCAAGTCGTGCTTCCCTGAATACTTACCGTCTACTGCATCATGATGTGCCGATATAGCGGCGACATACACCTTCAAGGTGGAGGGGGACAGCTGCCCCTCCAGCCTCTCTTGCAGGAAGGAAAGCACCAATCCGACTGCGCAACTCTGGGGGTCTTCGCACTGGGAAGAACACCACTTAGCGAACAGATGCCACTTCAAGGCATACAGGCGCATCATAGAGGGGGCCTTAGCCTGAGTGATCGTGTCTACCACTGCAGGTGGTAGGCCACTTAGGTCTTCTGCGTCCCATCCAGGGGCCAGATGTGGAGGTTCCAGAGGTCTGGTCATGGGTGCCAGATGGTGCCCCGTTCCTGAGAAAGAAGGTCCTTCCTCAGGAGAATTCACTGGGGGGGATGTTGCGAGGAGTTTGAGGTCAGAGAACCAGGTCTGGGTGGGCCAGTAGGGTGCTACTAGGATGACCTGCTCCTCATCCTCCCTGACCTTGCACAGAGTCTGTAAGAGTAGGCTCACTGGGGGAACGCATACTTGCGTAGTCCTGGGGGTCAGCTGTGTGCCAGCGCATCTGTACCAAGGGGGGCCTTGGTCAGGGCATACCAAAGTGGGCAGTGGGAGGATTCCCAGGAAGCGAACAGATCTACCTGCGTTTGACCGAATCGACTCCAAATCAGCTGGACCACCTGGGGGTGGAGTCTCCACTCTCCTTTGAGCATGATCCATTGTGACAGCGCGTCCGCCGTGGTGTTGAGGTCACCCAGGATATGAGTGGCTCACAACGACTTGAGGCGCTGCTGACTCCAGAGGAGGAGACGGCGGGTGAGTTGCAGCATACAACGGGAGCGTAGGCCGCCTTGACGGTTGATGTACGCTACCGTCACCGTGTTGTCCGTCCGGACCAACACATGCTTGCCCTGGATCAATGGCCTGAGCCTCCGCAGGACAGACGATATGCCTGGAGACCTGCTCTAGGGGAACTCCAGCCCATAGAAACGCCAGGTCCGACCAAGGGTTAAAGAGGTGGGGACAGATCGGCGTGACGACCACACGATCTGTCCTGCGGCACCATGCCATTCTCGGGACTCGAGTCTGAAGCCAGTGCTGAAGCAGTCTCATATGCATCAACCCGAGCAGCATAGCCACCGCTGAGGACACCATATGCCCCAGCAGCCTCTGAAAAAGTTTCAGTAGGACCGTGGTTTTCCATCTGAACGCCTTCAGACAGTTCAGCACTGACTGCGCGCGCTCGCTTGTGAGGCATGCCATCATCAAGATAGAGTCCAACTCCAAACCGAGAAAATAGCTTGCTCTCCTGGGCGGGTGCCTGGCGAACTGAATCACGTAGCCGAGTTGGACGGTCGGGGTCAGCCATCGCGACGGGTTGGAAAGCGCAAGCCACGCGTCCAAACTCCGGGTAAGGGGGACCAAGGGGACAATCGTATCGGGAGGGGCGGAGCCTGAGGCGCCACATCGAGGGGGCTGGAGCCCCGACCTCGTGGCCGTGCTGAGTCCAGGGACATCGAAGCACTTACCTGGCTCCGGGCACCCACCATGGGGCCGGTCTGGGAGGGGGGAGGAGGAAAGTCGTCTCCACAGTCCGTCAGAACCGGCTTGGTGTAGGCATGTTTGTGCCACACCTGGGCGCTCAGGGGTGGGGGGGGCCTTGATCTTCATGACCTTCGTTGCCTGGAGAGCCAGGTCGGTAACTGAGCACAGCTCCTGCATCAATCCCGGGTCAGAACTACCCTCAAACAGTTCTTTTAGCGCCTTGGCTTGGTGTACCTGCAGGAGAGCCATGGCGTGCAGGGCGGAGGCGGCCTGTCCAGCGGCACCGTAGGCCCTAGTCGCCAGAGATAACGTAAGCCTACAGGCCCTGGAAGGGAGCCTTGGGCAGCCCCGCCAGGTGGCGGCGCTCTGCGGGCATAGATGTACCGCAACCACTTTATCCACCTGGGGAATTGCCGAATACCCCCTGGCAGCCCCACCATCGAGGGTAGTGAGAGCGGGGGAGCTGAAAGACCGGAATCGGACAGTAAAAGGTGCCCTCCATGACCTCGTCAGCTCCTCATGCACCAACGGGAAGAAAGGGACCGGGGTGGATCACAGCTGTGAGCGGCGCTCTGGGCCCAGGAACCAATCATTGAGCCCAGGCAAGCATGGCCATCAGCTCAGCATCAGCCTGCGACTGGGCGACCGCACCTGAAGGTGGAAGCCCAGCTGAGGCCTCAGCATCGGACTGGACGAGCCCGCTCTCCGATGCTGCAATCAACAACTCATCCTCTTCGCAAGCTCCAAATGAGAGCGCGAACTTGCCCTGAGACGAGCCGGCGGTCTCATCCCAGAACCCGACCGGGGCAGATGAGCGTGCTGGGGAATGGGAGGTCCGTGGGGGGTTTTCCGGCAGAGGTAGTCCCATTGAAGTCCCCAAATCGCCCCCAGTGCTAACCGACGCAGCCTCATACCCATAGGTAGAAGGACCGAAGCAGGGAGCCCCTGGGGTGGCTGGGGTTCCCTTCTTATGAAAGAAAGCCACGATCGCAACATTGCCATTGTCATGTTCTCGCAATGAAGACATGACCCATCCATGAACGAAATCTCCGCGTGGGCAGTCCCAGGCACGTAAGACAATGATCGTGGCCGTCAGAAGCGGAGAGGTAACAACCGCAACCAGGAATTATACACAAACGGAAAGGCTCTTTAAAAAGACGCTCCCGTAAGTGCCACTTTTTTAGAAAGAGAAGAATATACTCTTTCTGACTGCCGAAGCGCCCAGGGGTGACGAGGTGAATGAACTCGGCGGAAGAATTCAGCTCAATGAATAGAACCGCTCGGCTCCGAAGAGAAAATCTGAATGAGTTGTTGCGAGCCAGCTCCTTTTATACCCGTATGTCCGGGGGAGTGGCATGCAAATTCTACTCACCAATTCCCATTGACCTTTTCTCAAAGATCAGAGGTGTTTGGGGCTTCCAAGAGTGACCCCTAGTGTCACTACATCGACACAACATCGAGTGAGTGACAGATAGGGAACACTGTAGTTTCTAAAACATGAATTGTGTCAAAACAAATTATTTGAAAACAAAATATCAAATGACCAAAGTTCAACCATGCAACTCTATGTGGTGCAAGCTGATAGGTTCTTTGACTTGTTATCTGTTAGCCAATCGGCTCACTCACATGTGACATGTTAAGCCAATCGGCTCGCATGGCATAAGCTGTTACTTGTTATCGGGTAACCAGTCATCTTGCGTCTCTCTCCTTGTGTTTTAGGGTGTTTTCACACTTGAGTCCTTTTTAAAGAACCAAACTCAGACCCCTTTAAGTGGACCAAAAAGTGGACAGTGTGCATTCACACTGTCTGAGACCTTGTAAGTGAGCACAGATCTTATTTTGCTCCACTTTACTAGTTACATAGTCTCAGTCCTTTTTGCATTCACACTCTGTGTCATTTGTGGGACTGGGCCCACTTTTAAAAAAATTTGTATTGGGGAGTCGTGTGACGCTATGCAAGTGTTGGCCGCTTAGTGGCGTGCTCCGCTTCACTTTGCTACAGTTATCCTTTTATTCAATATTAGTCGGTGACAACTGAAATAGTTTTGATTGTTAAACTGTGCTGGGAGTGTAGGATGTCGAAAAATTTGAAATTGTCAGCCTGTGCGGATATTAAAAGGCACTTGCGTTCGCACGCGTCTGACACCTCGCAGAATCAACATGACAGGGGTCCAGTTGATAATGACAGTGAGCCTCATGAAGTAGGTCAAGATATTGTGAACATTTATGCAGCACTAACAAAAATATCGACCGACATGGAAGGCCTCGCAGAAATATGCTGAGCGACCACATCTGTGGAGGCAAAACTTTCCACCTTGATCACAAGAATAGACGAAGTTGAAAAGCGAGTCAAGCCTCTGGAGGTGGCCGAGAAAGAGTTGCGGACTAACCCGCCTGCCACCAAAGCTAATATGGACCAGGTGTGGGAAAGAATAGAGGATATGGAAAATTGGAACAGACGTAATAATGTTCATTTCATTGGAATTCCAGAGGGAAAGGAAGGTTAAGATATGGTCAAGTTTTTAGATGTGCTTATTCCAAATTTGATCGACACAGTGGGCTGCCGGCTTAAGATAGAGCATGTGCACAGAGCTCTTGGTCAGCTTCCCAAAACAGGTGACAGACCCCGATCCATCCTGGCAAGATTGTGGTCAGCAGACAGAGACTTTGTTCTACGAGCGGCAAGGAATAAAGGCAAGTTGTGCTGGGAGGACTACAACATTATGGTTTTTCCTGACTTTGCCAGAGCTACACAAGCAAACGGGACAGATTCAAAGAGTGTAAGAAATTACTGCATGAACAGAAGGTTAGTTTCACATTGCTTTACCCTGCTAAGCTGAGAATTGACGCCAAGAATGGACGCAAGACTTTTACATGCCCAAAACAAGCTAAAGCTATTTATCTTTGCATGTCAATATGTCACACTTTAATATATGTAAAATATTTCTCTCCACATTGAATGTTAAGGTTTTATCTTTCCTTAAGTGTAAAAAATATGATATAGTGTTCCTTCAAGAAATGCACCTTTATTCACAGGAAGCTGAAAAGTTTTGTAGGGCATGGGGTGGGTATGTGTTTTGCAGTGCTGGTTCAAGTAAGTGCAGGGGATTCATCACATTGATAAGCATTTACAACTTAAATGTTTTAAACAGATTATAGATAATTTAGGAAGAGTCATTATTGTTTTGGCTGAAATACAGGAGCAAATTTTAAATGGGCAAATATGTATGCACCCAAAGCTGATGATCAGAACTTTTTTATAGATCTTGAGGGAAAGTTACAAGCAGCTGGGATCCTCCATGATATGGTTCTGGGTGGAGACTTCAATCAGTTAATGGATCCAGTCTTTGATCATAGTGATGCAAACGTGTGTAGAACCTTTAGAGAAAGGTTGACACTACAGAGGATGTGTAACAATTGCCCAAAAGAGACTTCTGAATCCATATGAAGTGATTATACCTTTTTTTTCATCAGTTCATAAGATTTACTCTAGAATAGATTTTTATATATATATATCTAAGTCACTCATTCCTCTATTGGGAACATTTTAGTTTCAGATCATGCTTTGGTGTGTTTAGAGATGTTGTGGCTCATGGCGCCCCTCAAAGCCATGCCCCGCCCCCGTTCCTTTCTTCCTGGAAGTGCATAAAGAGCTGACAAGGTCGTGGGGCCATTTTTTACTGCCCGGTCCCAATCTTTTCAGCTTCCCTGCCCTCACTACCCTCGATGGTGGGGCGGCCAAGGGCTATTCGGCAATCCCCTGGTGGATAAAGGCACTCACGGTGCACCTATGCCCGCAGTGCGCCGCCACCTGGCGCAGGTGGCCAAAGCCCCCGTCCAAGGCCTGTAGGTTTACGTAGTCTCTGACGGCCAAGGCCTACGGTGCCGCTGGACAAGCCGCCTCTGCCCTGCACACCATGGCTCACCTGCAAGTCCGCCAAGGCGCTAAAGGAACTGCACAAGGGTAGTTCTGCCCCGGGATTGATGCAGGAACTGCGCTCGGCGACCGACCTCGCTCTCCGAGCGACGGAGGTCACAGCGCGGTCTCTCGGGCAGACGACGTCCACATTAGTGGTCCAGGAGCGCCACCTTTGGCTCAACATGGTCAAGATGGGTGAGGCCGACAGGATACGATTCCTTGCTGCCCCCATCTCCCAGACTGGCCTATTCAGCAACACCGTCAAGGACTTTGCCCAGCAGTTCTCGACAGTGGAGCAGTAGACGGAGGCTATCCGGCATATCCTGCCCCGGCGCGGCTCAAGATCCCGCACCCCGTCTACTCATCGCCAAGGGCGTCCCCCTGCGGTGACTGCACCGGCTCCGCCGCAGCCTGCCCCTTCAGCCCGGCCCCGGCGTGGAGCCCACTGCAGGAAGCAGATGCCACCCATCACGCGGCCGCCCAGAACCCGTGAAAGGCTTCAGAGTGCCCTTGAGACGGGCAACCCAGGGACGACGATACCCGCTGCTCTGGAGCTGGTAAGCAGACCTCTCCATCTTTTTGTTACCTTTGCATTTAATTGTGCTGCATGCCCAAGTGGCTGCAGTACTCAAGAGTTCAGCAAGAGTGGTTTCCTTGTTCCCTGGGTCACGTATCCGGTGTGCACGGCCGTCATCACGACCACCGTCCACCACTCTATTTGGCAGGATTGGCACTCCAGCGGCGGTCTCCCACCCCTGAGCACCCAGCTGTGGCACAAATCCGCCCCCGATGTGACAGTCTTCACGGGTTACAAGGACAGGCCTCTTCCTCTCCTGTCCCAGGCTGTTCCGGGGGTGGTCACAAGGAGCCAGGTAAGTGCTTCGATGTCCTTAGTCTCAGCACGGCCATGACATGGTGTGGCACCTCGAGCTCCGCCCCGCCACGAGGCCCCACCTGCCGGTACGTCCGACGACGTTGTCCCTTTGGTCCCCCTTGCGTGGAACTTGGACACGTGGCTTGCACTTTCCAATCTGTTGCGATGGCTGGTCCGGACCGTCCGACTTGGCTACGCGATTCAGTTCGCCAGGCATCCGCCCATGTTCAGCGGTGTCCACTTCACCTTGGTGAAGGACGAAAACGCTGCTACCTTGCGCGGAGATCGCTACCCTCATACGGAAGGGCGCGCCCAGTCAGTGTTGGTCTGTTTGAAGGCATTCAAACAGAAAACAGCAGTTCCACTGAAACTTTTTCAGAGGCTCCTGGGGCATATGGCATCTTCAGCGGTGGCCACCCCGCTCGGGTTGATGCATATGAGACCGCTTCAGCACTGGCTTCAGACTCGAGTCCCGAGATGGGCATGGCACCGCGGTACACATCACGTGGTCATCACGCCGGTCTGTCACCGTCTTTTCAGCCCTTGGACCGACCTCTCGTTTCTACGGGCAGGTGTTCCCCTAGAACTGGTCTCCAGGCGCGTCGTGGTCATGACGGATGCCTCGAAAATGGGCTGGGGCGCTGTTTGTAAGGGGCACGCAGCCGCCAGCTTGTGGACGGCCCACGACTGCATTGGCACATCAACTGCCTCGAGTTGTTGGCAATTCTGCTCGCCCTGCGGAGGTTTCGGCCGTTGATCCAGGGCAAGCATGTGTTAGTTCAGACAGACAACACAGCAACGGTAGCATACAGTATGTCAACCGCCAAGGCGGTCTGTGCTCTCGTTGTATGTCACAACTCGCCCACCATCTCCTCCTCTGGAGTCAGCAGCACTTCAAGTTGCTGCGAGCCACTCACATCCTGGGCAACCTCAACACAACAGCAGACGTGCTGTCACGACAGGTTAGCCTCAGGGGAGAGTGGAGACTCCACCCTCAGGTGGTCCAGCTGATTTGGAGTCGATTCGGACAGGCACAGGTGCAGAAAACAAAGAAAATAAAAAAGAAAAAGAAAAGAAAAAACAAAAAAAGAAGAAAAAAGAAAAGAAAAAATGAAAAAAGAAAAGGAATCCCCCCCCAGACTGCGCCTCGTTCCCTCATCGGACCTCTCTGTAGTTCTTCAGAGTCTACAGAGAGCCCCCTTTGAGCCTTTGCAGTCAGCCGAGCTTAAGGCATTCTCCTTGAAGACTGCCCTCCTGACTGCGCTCACTTCCATCAAGAGGGTAGGAGACCTACAAGCGTTCTCTGTCAGCGAAACATGCCTGGAGTTCGGTCCGGGCTACTCTCACATGATCCTGAGACCCCGACTGGGCTATGTGCCCAAGGTTCCCACGACCCCTTTTAGGGACCAGGTGGTGAACCTGCAAGCGCTGCCCCAGGAGGAGGCAGACCCACCCTGTCGTTGCTGTGTCCGGTGCGCGCTTTATGCATCTATTTGGATTGCACGCAGAGCTTTAGGATCTCTGAGCAGCTCTTTGTCTGCTTTGGTGCACAGCGGAAAGGAAGCGCTGTCTCCAAACAGAGGATCGCCCACTGGCTCATTTACGCTATAACTATGGCATATCACGCCCAGGACATGCCGCCCCCGGTAGGGCTATGAGCCCATTCTACCAGGGGTGTAGCGGCCTCCTGGGCCCTGGCCAGGGGTGCCTCTCTAACAGACATTTGCAGAGCAGCAGGCTGGGCAACACCCAACACCTTTGCAAGGTTCTACAATCTCCGGGTGGAACCGGTTTCATCCCAGGTAGTGGCACGCAACACAAGCGGATAAGCCTGGGATAGCCGGCCGGGTGTATCGCTTGCACATCCACCTCCTTTTGAGCTGAAGACGTGCGCCATTAATTCCCAGCAGTGTTCACAAACTTTGTTCCCTGGTCGACTTCCTCCGAGCCCTGTGGCAGTTGAGTTTTCCACATGGTTGGAAAGACCATGTGATGTATTTTTCCACTTAAATATCCCCCCCTCTCTTTGGGCGAGGTGTGGTCTATGCAGTGTCTTCCCCTTGGGAGGGATACCCCCCGACTAGACCTGGCAGCCCGGTCAGATAATCCCCATAGCCTGTTAGCCTGTCTCTATCTTTTGGGTAGTCGACTTGTCCCCAAAGGGCCGTTCGACACTCATAACTATGTTGTGGGAGGTTACGTGTCGACCTGCTGTGCTGACTATGAGGCACACAGTAGTGTTTTTTTATGTATCATATTTGATACTTTAGGCTTTAAAGGTCATTATCCTCCTGAGGCCCAGCAATTCATTTTTGTATAGGACATTTGTTATTTAAGATTTTTCTTAGCCCATGCATACTACAGTGGTAAATCCTGGGGTATTCTCAGAGGACTCTCTGGGCTTTTAAGAGATACCAAATATTTGAGAGTTTGGCCATGACAGCTTCCTCTCCAATACTAGATCACATACTAGATGAATAATAATAAAAAAAAATCAATAAACAATTTTATCATATGTATTGTATGCACCAAAGACTATATTGAGGTTTAAAAAAGGGAAATTGTAAAACATTTTTTGCTGGGTTTCAGGAACTTATGGTAAGTTGACTTCATCATAGCTTGTAATGTAAAATAATGAGATCTTTATAATGACAGAGCAGACGGCACAGAAATATTAGCTCACGCTTTAAATATATCTTATAAAAAGTATATGTCTGAATTTTCACATTTCTGTGCTTTTTTTTTTTTTTTTTTTTTTTTTTGTGGTGGGCATGAATGTAATGTAATGGTGATTGAGAGATACCTCAAAAGCCTGTTGTATTATAATTTCAACTCACTTTTTCAATAAAATACTATACAAAATATTAACCAAGCATAAGTTGCTTATATTCAGCAAATACTCATTTTAAAATAACAGTAACAATATAATCATTGTCACTTTTACTTTATTAAAATAAGCTGTCATTTATCCCAACAAAAGAGTCACTTTTCATGCAAGTCTGACGCTATTTTACATGTATCGATATAAACATTGAAACCACTTTTTTCACAAATAACCACTAGATGGTTTAATATGATTTTTACCAAACGTTGTGTATTATGTTTGATACATACAGCGTTATAGGGTTAACGTACCTGCTATTAGCACAGTTAAAGCTAGATCTAGGGTTATGGTTAGCATTGCTATCATAGTTACAGCTTTGTTCTGGATTGATTTTAACATTACAGTTAAAGCTACAGTAAACTGAGGTCTGGCCTTTGATTTTCAACAAGAGTATGAATTATGTCCACAACTGGGATCATACTGAATTTAACAATTTAAAGCGAAAGTCAGGGTAAGTCTAACTATTATAGTTATAGATTTGTACAGGACTGATTTGAATTTTTAACAAGCTAAAAATAACCCTGACTTTGATTTTCAACCAGATTAAAGATTATATGCAAAATTGGGGTCATATAGAATATTATTGTACAGGCCATGACCTGTACAATAATAAGTACTTAAGGCTTTAGTACGGGTTATCTTAACTAGTAAAGTTACAGATTTGGATTGGATTGAATTTAACATTAGAATTAAAGATAAATTGAGGTCTGACATTTGATTTGCATTCAAAGTTTTGGTTACTGTATGTCCAAAATTCAAGTCATACTGAATATTAACTTACCTGCTGATAGCACCGTTAAAACTAGGGTTAGAGTTTGTCCAAAAGTGTTAAAAAAAATATCAACCAACCAAAGCTAGAAGGAAAAACATTTGTGTTATACACATGTCCGGTGTATGTATTCCAACTCATCTGGCGTATGTGAGAAAAATTATCCCTTTAATGTGGGTTTCTCAAACGGGGCATTCAAAGGATGTCTAGGGCGCTGAGAACAAATGGGGGTCACAAATGGGGCGTGTTTATCAGTCACAAATATATAGTCAAGTTGATATTTGCATACAATTTTTTATCTAGGCTTTCAGTATACCAGTTCTCCATTATACAGTTTGCATAATGGGTATGCATTTGTTCAGCAGTTCATCTGAAGTTTAGCAATGCATCTGAAGCATCTGGTTTGGTGAAGAGAACAAGGAGTCAAATGGACAGATGGAGTTACAACCTCCGTTAATGCACCTGAATGGCTCTGCAGATGGATACGACCCGCCATTGTCTCATAAGGGTCAACTTTCTACTGCGAGTAGCTGTCCAATGTACTGTTAGTATGTGTGGTGATGTGGGAGTGGCCGAACGACGTCTGTGGAGAGCGAGGCTGGGAGAGGAAGAACGGTAAGGATTGACACCTGTGGGGAAATCACCTCTAACAGCTGTTTTGTGTTGCAGTGAGAGCTGGAGGGGGATAAAAGGGCAGTCCAAACCGCCGGAGGGGAGAGAGAGAGAGAGACACACGCAGCAGAGTTTATGTGTGTGCATTTATGTTGTGCTGAAAAGTGTTTTGAATAAAGAAATACAATTGATTGTTTATCCGGCTCCTGCCTCCTCCTTCACAAGAGAGCTAGTGATCTGTCACAGTATGTTAGTCAGTTGATAAGTCAAAGTTTGCCTGAGCACATATTGGTCTGTTACATTTGAACATGGCGAGTTTAAGTTAAAGGGTTAGTTCACCCGAAAATGAAAATTCTCTCAATTTACTCACCCTCATGTGTGATTGCTTTCTTTCTGAAAAATGTGTTATATTTTTGTCTGTTCTCACCCAAAATCATATGGATCGCTTCAGAAGACATTGATTAAACATCTGGATACTTATAGATTACCTTTTTGCTAACTAATCTCTATAATCTCCTTTTTGGAGCTTCAAAGTTCTGGCCACCATTCACCTGCATTGTGTGGACCTTCAGAGCTGAAATACTCCTTTAAAAATCTTTGTTTGTGTTCTGCAGAAGAAAGAAAGTCATACACACTTGGGATGACATGAGAGTGAGTAAATGATGAGAGAATTTTCATTTTTGTGTGAACTATCCCTTTAAGCTGCTGAAACAGAAGAAAGCCCCAGTCTGCTGTCTAGAAACATTTTGGATTTGCATTCAGTTATAACAGCAATGGTCAAAATGTGACAAATGAGTTGCTCTTTGCAGACATGAAGACAAATAAAACAGATTTTAAATTGCACAAGATATCACTATGAAAGAATTAAAACACATTTACACAGCACAAAGGATCACTGTATATTATGAAGAAATAATAGACATTTACATAGCAAGAAGAAACGGTGCGGCTACTGAGAGTGCAAGAGGACTGTTGGAAACAAATTCTGAATGTGATAAAAATATAAAACAGCTGATATACAGTATTCGTAAGTGAATTCATGTGAAGTCCAAACAAGAACACACAGGCTTATTAAACGCTTAAAAACTTTATTTAAATATAAAAGCTTTTATTCATTTAAATTGAAAGCTTAATATCATTAAATATTATTACAATTAATATGGCTTCTATTGAATAATTAAAAAGTGAGCACATGGAATGCTGTATGCAATCATTGGCATGCAATAACAAGATGTAGACTATTTGTTTTTTAAAGACATATTTTGTCTACCGCTAATTGAACTTCATGTGAAATACCATATGTTCATCTCTAGCTCGTGAAAGAAGCGGTTTGGGTGGCCTGCATCCTTTTCGCCATCGGGCAATAGGCTCCACAGGGTAAAAGGCTCCTTTGATTTTATTTAACACTAAATGGCAACAAAAACTACCAGGACTTTCCTAAACACCTGTTTGTCACACTGCAAAATGTTCCTGTTCCATGAGATCATTGTGTGTCATGTCTAAAGGTTGAGTTTGAGGCAATATGATGTAATATTTAGTAATTTTTTAAATATTGCAAATTTATGTAGCTAATGATTATCCTGGAAATTATCAAATTTATTTTGAGACAAAATACTTGTCATTTTCAGTTTTGTTTAAGGTGATTATATATACACTACCGGTCAAAAGTTTTGAAACACTTGACTGAAATGTTTCTCATGATCTTAAAAATCTTTTGATCTGAAGGCGTATGCTTAAATGTTTGAAATTAGTTTTGTAGACAAAAAATATAATTGTGCCACCATATTAATTTATTTCTTTATAAAACTAAAATGTAATAATAATAATAAAAAAAAAAGTTTTGAAATTGATGACTTGGACCAAATAATAAAGAAAAGCAGCCAATGAGTGCCCAACATAGATGGGAACTCCTTCAATACTGTTTAAAAAGCATCCCAGGGTGATACCTCAAGAAGTTGCTTGAGAAAATGTCTGCAAATTCTAGGCAAAAGGTGACTACTTTGAAGATGCTAAAATAACAGTTTTGATTTATTTAGAATGTTGTTTAGTCACAACATAATTCTCATAGATCCATTTATGTTATTCCATAGTTTTGATTACTTTGACTACTATTATTCTAAAATGTGAAATATATATATATATAATAAAGAATGAGCAAGTGTTTCAAAACTTTTGACAGGTAGTGTGTATGTATATATATATATATATATATATACACACACACACACACACACACACAGGTGCATCTCAATAAATTAGAATGTTGTGGAAAAGTTCATTTATTTCAGTAATTCAACTCAAATTGTGAGACTCGTATTAAATAAATTCAATGCACACAGACTGAAGTAGTTTAAGTCTTTGGTTCTTTTAATTGTGATGATTTTGGCTCACATTTAACAAAAACCCACCAATTCACTATCTCAAAATTAGAATACATCATAAGACCAATAAAAAAAACAAAAAAAACATTTTTAGTGAATTGTTGGCCTTCTGGAAAGTATGTTCATTTATTGTATATGTACTCAATACTTGGTAGGGGCTCCTTTTGCTTTAATTACTGCCTCAATTCGGCGTGGCATGGAGTTGATCAGTTTGTGGCACTGCTGAGGTGGTATGGAAGCCCAGGTTTCTTTGACAGTGGCCTTCAGCTCATCTGCATTTTTTGGTCTCTTGTTTCTCATTTTCCTCTTGACAATACCCCATAGATTCTCTATGGGGTTCAGGTCTGGTGAGTTTGCTGGCCAGTCAAGCACACCAACACCATGGTCATTTAACCAACTTTTGGTGCTTTTGGCAGTGTGGGCAGGTGCCAAATCCTGCTGGAAAATGAAATCAGCATCTTTAAAAAGCTGGTCAGCAGAAGGAAGCATGAAGTGCTCCAAAATTTCTTGGTAAACGGGTGCAGTGACTTTGGTTTTCAAAAAACACAATGGACCAACACCAGCAGATGACATTGCACCCCAAATCATCACAGACTGTGGAAACTTAACACTGGACTTCAAGCAACTTGGGCTATGAGCTTCTCCACCCTTCCTCCAGACTCTAGGACCTTGGTTTCCAAATGAAATACAAAACTTGCTCTCATCTGAAAAGAGGACTTTGGAACACTGAGCAGCAGTCCAGTTCTTCTTCTCCTTAGCCCAGGTAAGACGCCTCTGACATTGTCTGTGGTTCAGGAGTGGCTTAACAAGAGGAATACGACAACTGTAGCCAAATTCCTTGACATGTCTGTGTGTGGTGGCTCTTGATGCCTTGACCCCAGCCTCAGTCCATTCCTTGTGAAGTTCACCCAAATTCTTGAATCGATTTTGCTTGACAATCATAAGGCTGCGGTTCTCTCGGTTGGTTGTGCATCTTTTTCTTCCACACTTTTTCCTTCCACTCAACTTTCTGTTAACATGCTTGGATACAGCACTCTGTGAACAGCCAGCTTCTTTGGCAATGAATGTTTGTGGCTTACCCTCCTTGTGAAGGGTGTCAATGATTGTCTTCTGGACAACTGTCAGATCAGCAGTCTTCCCCATGATTGTGTAGCCTAGTGAACCAAACTGAGAGACCATTTTGAAGGCTCAGGAAACCTTTGCAGGTGTTTTGAGTTGATTAGCTGATTGGCATGTCACCATATTCTAATTTGTTGAGATAGTGAATTGGTGGGTTTTTGTTAAATGTGAGCCAAAATCATCACAATTAAAAGAACCAAAGACTTAAACTACTTCAGTCTGTGTGCAGTGAATTTATTTAATACACGAGTCTCACAATTTGAGTTGAATTACTGAAATAAATGAACTTTTCCATGACATTCTAATTTATTGAGATGCACCTGTATATATATATTAATATATACATATATATTCAATAAATGTCCAATAAGTGAAAGGATAGTATTTGGGGAAAAAAGCCCCTCTGTTGCAGGGGCTAAAGGCCCCTATTATACACACTGTTTTTCTTAAGTGGGGAGAATAGATTTGTTATGAAGAATGTTCAAATTGGGCTCACACTGATCCAATCACAATGGAGATTCATTTGTTTATAGAATACTTGAGATGTTATGAAATGTCAAATGTGATTGAAATAAACAAGAAATTATGCACCCTTTTTTGAAGTAGTTATTTTAAATAAGCATTATCTTAATTTGTTACATAAAAAAGCATCTTGCTGTCTCAAAATTATTTGCATAAGTTGACAAATAGTGCCCTATCACTATTGCACAGGTATCTACATTATATCAGTATAACTGCCCTGGGGGCCTATTACCACAAGTAAGGGAGCCTTTTACGCCAGGTGTGGGATAAAAGGCCCCCTTGCCACCTTTTCTAATTTTCCTTAAGGTATGACTTTAGCCCCGTTGTACCCTACTGTTATTGAACATTTTTATCTATGAAAATGTTTTGATGTTTTTTTGTATTAAATTATAATTAAATGTTTTGAATCCAATTAAACAATGGATCAACAAAGACATTGAATGTGGGATGACTATTTAATAAATAATAATACATGTATTATATATTTGGCAGACACTTTTATCCAAAGCAGCTTACAGTGCCCTGATTACAGGTACAATCCCCCTGGAGCAACCTGGAGTTAAGTGCCATGCTCAAGGACACAATGGTGGCTGTGGGGATTGAACCAACAACCTTCCGCTTATCAGTTCAGTGCTTTAGTCACACACAAGTGTGTGAAGAGCCTTGAAAGTTATCAACATAATCTTATATTGAATGTGATATGTAATTGGTAGCCAATGGAGCTGTTGTGGAATGGGAGTGATGTGTGCAGACTTTTTACTATAAGTAAGAACTCTAGCTGAAGAATTTTGGATGTCTTGTAGGCGATTTAGGGTCTTAGTGGGAGTGAGTTACAATAATCCAATCTAGAGAAGATGTATTGATTACTGGTCAGAGACGGGCAATATTGCGTAAATTAAAAAATGATGTCTTTATAATGTTATTAACATGAGCCTCGAAGGTGAGTGATGTATCAAAAATCAACCCCAGGTTACGAACAGTGAGAGAGGGCTTAATGGCAGTACCATCAACATCCAAGGTAAGGTCTGAACAGCTTGATTCCAGTGATTTGGGGCCCATTATCAAAATCTCAGTCTGCTCTGCACTGAGCCTCAAGAAGTTAGCATCCAACCAATGTCTTAAATCATGGAGGCACGCAGATAATGAGGGTGGTGGAAATGGTGTCGATGAGCTATAACTAACATAAATCTGGGTGTCATCTGCATAACAGTGAAAACTAAGGCCAAGTTTCCTTATAATTTCACCAAGTGGAAGGATATATATTACAAAAAGAAGGGGGCCCAGCACTGACCCTTGTGGGACTCCTCTTAAAACAGAAGCAATTGATGATTTGTAATTCTGTATTGAGACAAACTGCTGCCTACCTTGTAAATAGGATACTAACCAACGATAAGCAGTGCCGGAGATGCCTATAGCTAAAAGACTTGAAAGATTTTATGGGAGACAGTGTCAAAAGCTGAGCTAAGATCAAGTAGAAGAAGAATGTTGAGTGAACCTGTGTCTGCAGTAATGAGAAGGTCATTTACTACCCTTAATAGAGCTGTTTCCATGTTTCCAAGCATTAGACACTTTCATCAAGAACCTCTGAAAAACAAAGCACACATATAACAAGAACAAAACCCCATCGTTTTAAATATTCAAGGAACAAACAAACATTATTCAGACACATGGATGGTTACAGGCAGGTTCTTAGAACACTGCCGGAGATCGCAATTTGTCCGTCTGTGGAGGTGTCACCCCCTTTTGGAGTAACCACGACCCCTTCTGGAAAAACCACGTCCTATTTTGAAGATTCCGCCCCATTTGGAGATCTTCGGCCAGCAGCTATACCTACTTGGCACTGATGCAGGCTCAGCCGAAGGGCGCTTTGAGGGTGCAAAGGGGGTGCTCGCAAGCACCCTATGGTCTCGTGGACTTTGCGGGAATGCACAAATGAAGGCCACGAGACCACAAGTCCACATCAAGTGTGCCATTTGGGACAGGGTCAGTATCTGTTAGTGATCTGTTACCCAGTTTGAGAACAAAACCTGATACGTAGCAGATTAGCCGTGGAGCGTAAGTTACTATAGTGATGAACACCGTTAAAAGGCAAACAACCTTCAAGGTACCTAAAACCCAGGGTTGACGCAAACTTATCTGAAACTTACCTGGCCAGCCACTGAAACCGGCTTCATGGTACAGGCCCCTGGGATGACAGAATCCTGCAACTAATGGGTAAACAAAAAATCAGATAGAGGTGGCAGCAGGATCCTGACACTTCTCAGCGATCAAAAGCTGTTCTTCTCATTATACAAGTGTAACCCAGGGTGAATTTGGGTTACTAAATGAGTAGTAACACTAAATGAGAATATTTCTCTTCTTTCTTCTTCTTTCGGCTGCTCCCGTTAATCACCACAGCGGACCATCTGTGATCTGCAAATTTAACTTGGCACAGGTTTTACACCAGATGCCCTTCAAGTGAGAATATTTCTTTAATCTTTTAAATTTCTAGAGACAGATAGAGACAGGCTTAACCCAGTCATGGCCTCTTTTCCCCTTCTTTTTTTCCACTCCCTAAAAAAGAAGGGGGATTATCCGACTGGGCCGCCAGGTCTAGTTGGGGGGTGTCCCTCCCAAGGGGAGGACACAGCGGAGACCACACCTCACCCAAAGAGAGGGGGGATATTTAAGTGGAAAAATACATCACATGGTCTTTCCAACCATGTGGAGAGTCTTCAAGGTAGATCCTGCCCAATGGGGGAGGAGTTACTACAAACATGGAGACTGGGGCAGAGGGGCTCTGCCCAAGGAAGACGCAGTTTGCCAACAGGGAAACGAACTAGCAGAAGATATATATATCGCATGGGGTTAGCCTTCCAGGGAACCGCCACATGCGGAGCACCTACCCTAGAACAGGACTCTTAGTTAGCACGTGTACAGGGCCGGCAGCAAATCTCTCTGAAAACTCGACTGCCACAGGGCTCGGAGGAAGTCAACCAGGGAACAAACTTGTGAACACTACTGGGATTTAATGGCGCACGTCTTCAGCTCAAAAGGAGGTGGAAGGTGCTATGTGCAAGCGATACACCCGGCCAGCTATCCCAGGCTTATCCGCTTATGTTGCATGCCACTACCTGGGAAGAAACCGGTTCCACCCGGAGGTTGTAGAACCTTGCACAGGTGTTGGGTGTTGCCCAGCACGCTGCTCTGCAAATGTCTGTTAGAGAGGCACCCCTGGCCAGGGCCCAGGGAGCCGCTACACCCCTGGTAGAATGGGCTCATAGCCCTACCGGGGGCGGCATGTCCTGGGTGACATATGCCATAGTTATGGTGTCAATGAGCCAGTGGGCGATCCTCTGCTTGGAGACAGCGCTTCCTTTCCGCTGTGCACCAAAGCAGACAAAGAGCTGCTCAGAGGTTCTAAAGCTCTGTGTGCGATCCAAATAGATGCGTAAAGCGCGCACCGGACACAGCGATGACAGGGCTGGGTCTGCCACCTCCTGAGGCAGTGCTTGTAGGTTCACCACCTGGTCCCTAAAAGGGGTGGTGGGAACCTTGGGCACATAGTCCGGTCGGGGTCTCAGGATCACGTAAGAGTAACCCGGACCGAACTCCAGGCACGTTTCGCTGACAGAGAACGCTTGCAGGTCACCTACCCTCTTGATGGAAGTGAGCGCAGTCAGGAGGGCAGTCTTCAAGGAGAGTGCCTTAAGCTCGGCTGACTGCAAAGGCTCAAAGGGGGCTCTCTGTAGACCCTGAAGAACTACAGAGAGGTCCGATGAGGGAACGAGGCACGGTCTGGAGGGATTCAGCCTCCTGGCGCCTCTTAGGAACCTGATGATCAGGTCGTGTTTCCCTAAGGACTTACCATCGACTGCGTCATGGTGTGCTGCTATGGCGGCAATGTACACCTTCAAGGTGGAAGGGGACAGCCTCCCTTCCAACCTCTCCTGCAGGAAGGAAAGCACTGATCGGACTGCACATCTCTGGGGGTCTTTGCGAAGGGAAGAACACCACCTAGCGAACAGACGCCACTTAAAAGGCATACAGGTGCCTCATAGAGGGGGCCCTAGCCTGAGTGATCGTGTCTACTGCTTAGATGGTGGTAGACCACTTAGGTCTTCCGCGTCCCGTCCAGGGGCCAGACATGGAAATTCCAGAGGTCTGGTCGCGGGTGCCAGAGGGTGCCCTGTCCCTGAGAAAGAAGATCTTTCCTCAGGGAATTCGCCAGGGGGGAGCTGTCGCGAGGAGCGTGAGGTCCGAGCACCACATCTGGGTGGGCCAGTAGGGTGCTACCAGGACGACCTGCTCCTCATCCTCCCTGACCTTGCACAGGGTCTGTGGGGCTCACTGGGGGAAACGCATATTTGCGCAGGCCAGGGGGCCAGCTGTGTGCCAGATCGTCTATGCCGAGGGGTGCCTCGGTCAGGGCATACCAGAGCGGGCAGTGGGGAGGATTCTTGGGAGGTGAACAGGTGCACCTGTGCCTGTCGAATCGACTCCAATCAGCTGGACCACCTGAAGGTGGAGTCTCCACTCTCCCCTGAGGGTAAACTGTCATGACAGCGCGTCCGCTGTAGTGTTGAGGTTTCCCGGGATGTGAGTGGCTTGCAGCGACTTGAAGTGCTGCTGACTCCAGAGGAGGAGACGGCGGGCGAGTTGTGACATACAATGAGAGTGCAGACCGCCTTGGCGGTTGACATATGCTACCGTTGTCGTGTTGTCTGTCTGAACTAACACGTGCTTGCCCTGGATCAATGGCCAAAACCTCTGCAGGGCGAGTAGAATTGCCAACAACTCGAGGCAGTTGATGTGCCAATGCAGTCGCGGACCCGTCCAGAGGCCGGCGGCTGCGTACCCATTGCAAACAGCGCCCCAGCCCGTTTTGGAGGCGTCTGTCGTGACCATGACGTGCCTGGAGACCAGTTCTAGAGGAACGCCTGCCTGTAGAAACGAGAGGTCAGTCCAAGGACTGAAAAGATGGTGACAGACCGGCGTGATGACCACGCGATGTGTCCCATGGCGCCATGCCCAACTCTGGACTCGAGTCTGGAGCCAGTGCTGAAGCGGCCTCATATGCATCAACCCGAGTGGGGTGGCCACCGCCGAGGATGCCATATGCCCCAGGAGCCTCTGAAAAAGTTTCAGTGGAACCGCTGTTTTCTGTTTGAACACCTTCAAACAGGCCAGCACAGACTGGGCGTGCTCATTTGTAAGGCGCACTGTCAAGGAGACTGAATCCAACTCCAAACCGAGAAAAGAGATGCTCTGAACCGGGAGGAGCTTGCTCTTTTCCCAGTTGACCCGAAGCCCTAGTCGGCTGAGGTGTGAGAGCACCAGGTCCCTGTGTGCGCACAACATGTCTCGAGAATGAGCTAGGATTAGCCAGTCGTCCAGATAGTTGAGAATGCGAATGCCTACCTCCCTTAACAGGGCAAGGGCAGCCTCTGCAACCTTCGTAAAGATGCGAGGAGACAGGCCAAAAGGGAGGACTTTGTACTGATACACCTGACTCTCGAACGCAAACCTCAGGAAGGGTCTGTGTCGAGGAAGGATCGAGACGTGGAAGTAAGCATCCTTCAGGTCTACCGCCGCAAACCAATCTTGATGCCGGACGCTCGCCAGAATGCGTTTTTGCGTCAGCATCTTGAACGGGAGTCTGTGTAAAGCCTAGTTCAGTACTCACAGGTCCAAAATTGGCCGCAACCCACCGCCTTTTTTCGGTACGATGAAGTAGGGGCTGTAAAACCCCTTCTTCATCTCGGCTGGAGGGACAGTTTCTATCACACCCTTCCGTAGGAGGGTAGCGATCTCCGCGCAAGGTAGCAGTGTTTTCGTCCTTCACCAAGATGAAGTGGACACCGCTGAACCTGGGCGGACACCCAGCAAAGGGAATCGCATAGCCGAGTCGGACGGTCCGGACCAGCCATCGCGACGGATTGGAAAGTGCAAGCCATGCGTCCAAGTTCCGTGCAAGGGGGATCAAAGGGACAATGTCATCGGACGTACTGGCAGGTGGGGCCTCGCGGCGGGGCCAGTGGCGTATCCAGGACATTTTTACTGGGGTGGCCAAGATGGGGCACAGACCTAGTGTGGGGTGGCGATACCGGGAGAACCTTTATGAATGGCACATGATCAAAATGTGTAAATATCACATTGCTTTGCTTCAACATCTACACATGTAGAATAAATGAATTCTTAAACTCATGTTAGCATTCACTGAACTGTTTGTATTCAATATCAGACTGTTGTTTTGACATTTGACAGTTTTCTATTCCTGTTCTATTTCAACCTATTACAGTTTCTGTGAATCTCTGGTTATTTTAACAAAACATCCATTTTTAAATCAGTAATTGTTTAGGAAAAGTCAGTTACACATTTTTAAGAGCTATTCTCATTGTAGAGAATTAATCTGTGTATAACATCAGGTATAGTGTATAATCATAAAAATATATAAGTACAGGTGATAACTGATTGAGGTGCAATTCAATCAATCATTCAATCAATTATTCATTCATTTATTAGCTATAACTGCACTGTCCAGCAGCAATATTATTAAATTGGGTACAAATCAGTGTGTGAAATTGGCTATGAGGGCTTATAGGTGTCTGTCTGGAAACCCCAAAATTGCAGATTGAGCTCTGAATACAGTAAAAAACAAAACTCTATTTACAGTGTCTACTCAGGTTTATTTTCCACATGTTCTGATAGCTTCAATTACTTTGAATATTACCAAATAAAATAGTTAGTCAAATCATTTGCGGCATTTAAGTGCAATTTGCCCTGCCTCTGCATATTTAAAATGTCAAATAATAAAAACTTTGAAGATTTTATTGGTCTGACTGACCAATAATACACATAAAGAGCTCATAAATAACTCATGTAAAGATTTAAAGTACAGTCACAGCACAAACCCTTCCATTTCACACACAGGTTAGCCATATATATAACTTTAGCTATTGAACATATACATCTGTAAAACGCTTTACACACCTCCGTCATTAAATCAGAAAACATGGCATTTCATATTTCATGTCAGTATAAAGATAACATGCTGAATGTGGTGTAGGGTCTAGCTTACTCTTTAACCTAGCTATTGTAACAACGAAAAAATGTTTTCACATGCACATGGAAATTCGGGATACATTAAACGATAGATTAGATGAACATACCTCTCAAATAACAGCTTTCTTTTTGACCACAAATCGACGTCGTCAACTCATTGGAAGTTGGAGGTAGACGCTAGCTCGTGTCAGCTTCGTGCTTCTGAACGACCGTTATACTCCAGACCTGGCGCCCGCTGCGCCCGCGACCTGCGGCACCTGCCTGGCCACCCGCGGCCTGCCCCTCCCCCCACTGATCAAAGATCAGCTCACACAGCTTCAGTTCCACCACTACTATAATGGTCAGAAATATAAAACTGACCCTGGGTCAGTGTGGCTCTAAATCAACAAATGACCTGAGATGTCATCTTTGATTGACAGGCGTTTCTATTGGTTCTTCGTTCTTGTGTTGATGAACATGATGAACTACCAATCAGTTCTGGGGTGGCCACAGGGTGGCCAATGAGCTTTCAGGGGTGGCCCAGGCCACCACAGGCCACCCCCTAAAATCGCCACTGCTTGAACTATGTTAATAGCCTTAGTTTGGTTAATTCTAAAGGCTGCTTACAGACATCAAAATGACGATAGTTGCTAAGCTAGCTTCAGAGCATGACCTACCATTCATGAGACCTAGCGTAGCTGTTTATTTTTGATATGTTAACTATTTAATGGCTTATTGTTTCAAGCGCTGATTTTTTGTTGCATTTGCATTTAATAATAATAATAATAATAATAATTGTTTATCGGTGAACAGTATAGTAAATGTCAATGATAAGAAGTTATTGCTGAGTGTTAAAAAGTCTGAATGTAATTTATTCTGGTTCTGAAGTATAAATGCGTTGATATGGCTTAAAACATTTACAGTTAAATTACAAATTTCATAGATTGCCTTATATTAAGCCTAATTTCATGCCAGTATTGAGAACAGTAATTCTGTTTAATCAATTAATTTAAAGCAATGTACTTTCATCACCCTTTCACTTTCATCATCTTGTCAACTTTAACCATCTTTAATCAGAATAAATGAAGAGTGAAATCCAGTCTGAAATCTCCTTGTTGATGTGTTAATCCTTTTCAAGCAGGGAAGCTATGCACACAAAAATAAACAGCTTGACAGTACCAAATATTATTACAACAAACCAAGCATATGCGGTATTAAATAGAGACATTACTGATACTATTAATAGCATAAAAGATATTATTTGGTACATTGGAGATAAAAAAAAAAAAAAAATGGGATATGTAAATAGCGTAGACTTAGAAAAGGCATTTGATAGGGCTGAGCATAAATATCTGATACATGTCATGGAGAAGTTTGGTTTTGGTAGGAATTTAAAAAAATAGATAAAGTGTCTATATACAGGAATTACAAGTTGTATAAAAGTAAATGGATTTTTAACTGATGATTTTACAATAACTAGATCAATCAGACAAGGCTGTCCTATGTCATCCCTTTTGTATACTATTATAGCTGAAGCTTTAGGATTGGCAATAAGCCAGGAAAAAAGCATAAATGGAATATGGATAAAAGAAAATGAAATGAAATGAAATGGAAAAAAAAAATCTTTCAATATGCAGATGACACAACAATAATTGTAAAATATATTAAAAGCGTAGAAAAAGCAATGGAAATTCTTGAGAAATATTGTAGGGGGACGGGTGCAAAAGTAAATAAAGAAAAAACAATGTACACGAGAATTGGAAATACCATTTAGAGAAAAAAAAGGTAACATGAAAATTTTAGGGATAAGATTTGGGGAGAATTAAAATAAAGTACGAGATTTAACATGGGAGGAGGTTTTAATAGGTATGGAAAAAAGAATACATTTTTGGAAATTAAGAGGTTTGTTTTTAAAAGGAAAAGTTTTGGTCATTAATTCATTGTTTTGATCCAAGATGTGGTATGTATTAAGTTCAGTAAGTATGCCGATATGGGTTTATAAAAGAATAAAGTCCTTTATTCAAAACTTTTTATGTGACAGTAAACCACCAAAGATTGCGTATTACATTTTAATTGGGAATATCAGAGGAGGAGGATTAGGAATTTTAGATCCATTCATAAGAATGAAAAGTTTAAGAGTTAAAATGGTTAAAAAATATTTGAAAGAAGGGAGATGTGCATGGAAAGGAATAATGGGGTTCTTTTTAAACAAATGTGGGGAAATGCAGGACAATATTTTATGGATGAACTAAAAGAAAACACGATGAATGGAATACCAGAATTTTAGTTTTTAAAGCATGGGGTGATTTTAGAAAACATGCCCATTTTATGCCTTCAGACAGAGAACAGATTTTAAGACAGCCGCTGTTTTTAAATAATACATTTAAATGCAGAGAACAAACAGTGTTTTACAAAAAATGGTTCAATGCAAGGATAAGGCAAATTAAGGACATTTTATATGAAGTGAAGCCGGGATTTTTACCTTTGCATGTAATAATAAACGCAATAGAAGAAAATTATGAAGAAAGAAAAAACACCCTAAAAATTCAATATGAAGAATTGAAAAATGCAATACCAGAAGATTGAATAAATGTTTTAGAGGGAAAAAGAGAAACAACAACAAATGATGAAATGGAGGTTTGTGTGAAAATAAAGGATGAAAAGATTGCTCTTAATAGTCATAATCCAAAAAAGTTTTATTGTCTTCTTTGTAATTATGTTTTTATTAAACCAAAAACAGGTACAAAAATGGTACTGGGAAAGAAAATATCCAACTTTGGATACAGGACGAATATGGAAAAGTGTGAGAATGTGGTGGAAAAGTCAGCTTTTGGAACATTTTGATTTTCTTCAAGACACTGGAAATGTTTATTTAGTGAAATGAGATTTAACAAGGTTGGCTTAGAAAATGATGTGAAATGCAAAGTGTGTTTTGAAGAAGATGCAAAATGCCATGCTTATATATCCAAAGCCTTGAAGTTCCCTAATTTTATGCACTTATTACTATGAACTGGTCTCAAAACATCTTCAACAAAATCATCAAATCGTATATCTCAGCTAAGGGGCATGTCTTTGTGAAAGCACCTGCCACATGGGCTCTTGGCCAACCATTGGCATAAGTCCATTCTCAGGCATTCTTTTCAATATACATGTCACGTATGAGGTTCAACAAAAGAATGTGTCTACCAGTGTCTGTCATTATACTATCTATCTTGCCAGACAATTTTGCATTTAAGTGCACATCACAAAACGATCTTTATTTAAGTGAAAATATTTTTGAGATTTCTTACTATTAACAGTTTTTATTGATTCCATACATAAATCATACAAACATAACAAAATACAGAATCAATTATATACATTAAACGTTTCCCCCCGAAGACCCCCCCCCCCCCCGACACAAACAAGCACTAGTGTTCACCAACAATTAGAACATAAAAATAAATTAATAAATTAATAATAATAATAATAAAAAAGATATATTTTCAAACAACATCATCTATTCTAGAATAAATCTTATGGGCTGATGAAAAAATGTTATAGTCCCTCCCAGATGGGTTCAAAAGTCTCCAAATATCTGTAAGAGCAATATTTTTACACATCCTGTGAAGCATCACTGTTGCTCTAGGGGACTTACACACTTTTGCTTCACTATGATCAAGGACTGAGTCCATCAAAAGATTAAAGTCTCCTCCCAATATTATATCATGAGGGGTGCCAACGGCTTGCAAAAAAGCCCTGATTAGGTGAATAAATATTAGCCAAAGACTTTGCCCCTGAATTTCAGCTAAAACAATAATGACTCTTCCTAATTTATCTTTAATATGTTTGAGACATTTGAATTGTAGATGTTTACTTATCAATGTAATGACTCCCCTGCTCTTACTTGAGCCAGCACTAAAGAAAACATGCCCACCCCATATCTCCCCAAATTGTTCAGCTTCCTGCGAGGAAAGATGCGTTTCTTGCAGAAACACTATATCATATTTCTTATGTTTAAGAAAAGAAATAACCTTCCATTTACAGGGTGCCTCAACTCATTCACATTCCATGTGGGGAGAGACAATCCACTCATATTAAAATTTAACATTTTGACATATTAGAAAAAATAAATTGTATAACAAAAATTAAATTATAACAACCACATTCCAACATTAGAGCAACAATCAAACACCAAACTTCCCCCAGAACCAAGAAAAATGTGCGCATTAACCCCGCGCACGACAGCGCCAACCGGTGTCCATCCCTCTAAACTCAAAAAGTCCATGTACGCCTACGAGGGCCCCCGTGACAACTTTGCCGTTGGATTGCTCAAGTCCGGTGTTTCTATACACATTTTGTGACAGAATTACAAACAGAAAATATTCTATAAAACAAACTCCAGCCAATAAGCGGAAAAAACACAAAAAAAAAACGTGTAGATTGCCCCGAAGGTGTTTTCCTCCACAAAACAAACTCCAGCCGCTAGCTGGGGTGGGGGGAGGGCATTCAGATCCTCAGGCAGTCAAACGAATGTTCAGTGAGCCAGTCCATTCGGTTGATACATGAGTGCAACACATGCCCTAATCACTTCAATATCCTGCAAGAAATATTCCACAAAACAAACTCCAGCCGATAGGAGGCAAAGCACCAAGATGAGCAGATTCATTCACAACTGTCCCGAAGAAATGATTCTACACAAAACAAACTCCAGCCGCTAGGCGGAAACAACACAAAATGAAACGAAAAAGGTGCTCAGTTTCCTCGGACAGTTGAGTGTATATTCAGTGAGACAGGTCCACTAGACGGCAACATGAAAATCACCAAATGGCTTACTCGCTCCATTGACTTTATGAAGGTCAATGCTTGCTGTGGGCATGTAAATTCTCTACGTCCATCCTTAGTATCTATTCTCAGCTTGGCTGGAAACATCAGTGCAAAAGCGACCTTCTGTTGATGAAAGAGTTTCCCGCATCCCTTGAATCGACCATGCCTCCCTCCCGTTGAACTCGCAAAGTCCGGGAACAAGAAAATGCTGTGGTTCTTCCAAGAAAGCCCTCCTTTACTCCTCGCCTCGCGCAACATGAGATCTTTATCGGATATCTCAGAAATTTGGCCAGAATTTTGATCGGGGCTTGCCTCCCTCTATGGATCTCCAAGCCAGGACACTGCAAGCTCGCTCGATTTCCAGCCTATGGCCCATTATGTCGAGCAGACTCAGAAAGAGCTCGTCCAGGAATTTTACCATATCTCGGCCTTCCTCATGCTCAGGAATTCCAACAATTCTGACATTGTTTCGCCGACTACAAATACTCCGGTTTTTCCCAAATGCGTTGCAAGTCTGTCTTGGTCGCTAGCGTGTTAGCAGCTAATTCCCTCTCCTAGGACTCCAGACAATCGATCCGTCTCTCAACGTCTGACAATCTTGTAACCAACTCAGAGAATTTTGCCTCCATGGAAGTGATCGATTGACGCATTACAGCAATATCCTCCAAGTCTGCAACAACCTTCGTCAGCAATTCACGGTGGATTTCTTTCAGTTCATCATCCGAATTAAGTCCGGGGCTTCTGGCCTGACGCTGAGGGGAATCAGCCCAAGCACGTAAGTGTCTTTTAATATCTCCAGAGCCCGAGGATTTTGAATTCCTTGACATATTGTCTTCCCAAAACAATTAAGGATCAGCGTGTATCGAATCTCACCGGTTTGTGACACAAATATTATTAGCAAAGTGTGCAGAGCTCGCCGTTCACACGTCCAACCCTCTCATGGCGCCGATGAGACCACTCATGTTTTTGTGATTTCTAAAATTTAGATCATAATTCCAAGTGGATGACCTTCGGGAATTACATTTTTAATCAGCCAAGAAATCCTAGCAGACAGATCATAATCGAAGAGACCCAATCATAACTCAGTTTTGACAATATGCATGGTTACTGTGTTTTGACTTTGCAGGGCAGCACATTTATAGCTAAATTTTCATAAATATGTAAGGGAATATGTAAAGTCATACGGTTGTTATCGAAAATAAAGAGGTCTTGAACTCAGGTTGTCCATGATGTTGCCACACCATATGTCAGAGCACTGCCCATAAGGCTACAGCTCCGACCCATGAATATATATGGATTTCAGGTTCAAATTTACTTGAATGCATAAGAAAAATGTATAAATTTGAGATGCTATGCATTTTTTTTCACCATTTTCACACTAGTAGTCTGTGGTGTGACATCAATTTTGAAAAGTACAAATATTCCATGTAGTCTCTCAATAAATGAGGACATAAAACTCCATACATAATTGTATAAGAATGAGCAAAATGCTGTTTAAAAGTTTTAGATGGGAGTATATAGCATGTAATGCTGCAGGATGTCAACTACCTAAAAACCAACACTTCAGAATGAGTCTCAAAATATATATAGCTGCAAGCAGCAATTATGGGGACAAGCACCAGCATGGCAACTGCAACACAACACCACATATGACATACAGAATGGATTTGAACCTATGCCGCTCGGTTCCACAGGTCAGCACTCAACCCAATGCACCATAGAGCCACAATATTGACAGTCACCAAAGGGACATACCAAGCAGAGAATAAATCATAGTCAAGCACAACAGTCATCATGATCAACTTTGTATTGATGTAACTTTTCAACAGAGATCAAAACCAGAATTTGATTGTGGAAACACCAGCAACCCAGTAAACACAATACAGAAAGCACCAGATCTACACAATTTCTACCGCATGACTCACATAGGCAGGGACTGAACCCACAACCTTTGGAATAATATGCAAGTGCTTAACACACTGCACCATTTGGTTGCCATGGCTCAGTCATGGCAAAGAGACATCTAGAGTTTAGAGTCAACACACACGTAGGTTATCTGTTTAACTTAAGATGGCGCTGTTTCCACAATGCTCAGATAACCTCAGGACACAATGTCAAAGATGCCTGCAAGTTTTCTTTTAAATCTGACAATGCATTCAAAACATATATTTAATCTACACTTGATGATTCAAATGGACATCTTACACCTCATAATGGTTTCAAACCTATACTTTTTCTTTCCACAGGCCAGTGTGCTATCCACTGCACTAAACCACCACAAGATGGACAGTCACCAAAGGAACATACCAAGCAGAGAATAAATCATAGCCAGGCACAAGTCAGCATGATCAACTTTGTATTCATGTAACTTTTCAACAGAGATCAAATTCAGAATTTGATTGTGGAAAACACAGCAACAATTCAGTAAGCATAACACAAAAAAAAAAAAAAAAAAAAAAAAAAATAATCACCAAAACAACAGAATTTTACACAGCATGACTTGCAGAGCTAGGAATTTGAATGCTGGACCTTTTGAACATTAAACCAATGCTTAAACACATTGAGCGGCAAACAGACTTCCTGAGATTAGTCAGCACAAAAGTGTAGGTTAGCTTTAGAATTATAGGTGGCACTGTCCGAAGTGCCAAGTATCATCAGGACACGATGTCGATGATGCATACCAGTTTTCTTTTTAATTTTATTTTTTAAATCCAACATTGTACTTAATTATATCATTTTTAAAATACATTTCAATATGGTGCAGGGACAATATGGCTGATATGGGAAAAAAATTGTATCGTTGAAATCCTCATGACCCACAAAATCCATAGACACCAACCTCATGATTTTTGGACATGCTGTTAAAAGTTTTTGACCCATAGGTGGCGCTGTCTCCAAACTTTGCATGTATGCAAATGGTCATGATGAAGCACAAACAGTTTCCTTTCGATAGAACACAGCATTGCTGAGATATCACATCCTATTTCATGCCCACCTCATTAATTATGTGTTTGCATAACTTTTCAACAAACCTGAAAATCAAAATTCTGTATTACTCAATCTGTGCGGCTCGGTCTGGAGATTATTTTGAGCCATTGTTTGGGCAAATCAAATTGCAAGGAACAGTAGTGAAAAAATTATTAATGACAATTTAAGATGGCAGCCACTGTGATGTGCGGAGTTAGGGGTCCATTTGAATCATCAGGAGGAGAGTAATAAGACGCGAAAAGAATTTTGTTTCTAGGATATATGGTTCACAAGATCTGCACAAAAGAAGTGCATTTTGTGCTATAGAGTTTGTCCTAGATACCCCAAAGTTTGTGTGGGGTCTATTAATGCCCACCTCTATCAGTGTGCCAAATGTAATCATTTTCCTATGTACGGTTCTATGGGCTGCCATAGACTCCTATTGGAATAATAATAATAATAATAATAATAATAATACTAAAGGATACAATAGGGGCCTGGCCCATAATAATAATAATAATACAGATAAATCTGTAAACAGTACAAGCAAAACCAATTTTGTACAAAAAAGAAAAAAAAAAGGCACAGTTTATTTTATTTTTTAAACAGAAAGCTACTGTCTTCAGAATGATTTCATAAACTAGCTAATACAGCAACACACTAGTTTAGGGAACATAAAATTCAATGTTGATTTCACATTCAATAAACTCTTCAAAATAACACTGTAATTGTTTGCCATTAAAAGAGAGGCAATAGATAAATGGATCGTTACTGGTGCACCCGTGCTTACAAACTGTACCTTTTAAAAATAACCGTGGTATCATTTATTTATTCACTAATTAGTCTTTTATGCCAAAAATAATCAACCATGTTTGTAAGAAAAGAAATGCACATCATATTCTTTTTCCAACATCTAAAAATCAATATTATTTACAGTCTACGAGAACCCGTAGAGATGTGAAAACTCTGTATTGCAATACCACAAAACCAAAAACACAGGGCTTATTAAACGTGCTTATTTTCTCTTGTTCATTACCATACCATATGTCTAAAGCAGAGTCATAAACAAAAAGCAATTCTCCAAAGAGGCAATGCTTCATATTGCACAAATCCCTTAATATAAGCAGTCAAATTGCAGGGAGTTACGGAAAGCATTACAAATTGAGGTCCCACTTTATTTTAGGTGTCTTAACTATGTACTCAACTAAGAAACTAAAAAACCTCTGATATAATGCATTTATTGTTTATATGTGTTCTTCTGCAAAACTCTCATGAGCATGTTGTATTAAATGCTTAATTTTTGTTTTAGTGTAACTATAGTTAAAGACACCTATTATGAAGTGGGTTCAAAATTGTTTAAAAGACTGGCAAACAAAAGATTGGCGGTGTTGAGAATACATAATGTTTCAAGTGGGAAATCTCACTGGGACGGAATAATACAGCCAGTTGGGTGCAATAATCAGGTGTGGTTGGGGGAAAATGCTGTTCATAAGGGCCATCAGTGCATGCGTGTATACGAGGCTTCATTAACACATTATTAAGAGCCAACGTGTAGTCCAGTAATAATATTCAGTAGTATTGTAGCTTAAGAGGTTGACGCAGTAGCAGACATTGTCTCCAGCAGACTGGTGGGATGAGTGGTATGTGGCTATAACTTGACGTTGTTGAGGCCTTTAGTGAGGCTTTGTACATAAGCCTCATGAATTGTACCGAGGAAACTGGCGTCATTCTGAAAAGAACCAAGACAGATGGTAAGCCAATAAAAAATTAGGTTGCATTAGCTCCAAATTAACATTATGACACAACATTATAAATGTACAAATTCTGTGTCCATGAAGTAAATGTACACAACCAGTCAAAAATTTGTAAACACGTACTCATTCTTTGTTACTATTTTCAACATTTTAAAAAAGAAAATTAAAACTTTAAAACAGCACTAATGGAAGTGTGCGAATTATGCAGTAACAAAAGGTGTTAAATAAAAATCTTATATCTGAGCTTCTTTGTCTAGATAACAGCTCTGCACACTGTTTATTCTCTAAACTAACTTAATGAGGTGCATTAAAGGAGTGTGTTTTAAGCAACAACAAAAAATATAAAAAAATAGAAAAAAAAAATAAAAACGCACTTTAAAACGCAGTATTATTTTGGGAAGAGTTTCGTAAAGAAATGCATAAGTACTGTAGATACAATTAATATTTGTCTACAAAGATAATTTCAACAAATTTCAGAAGGTTTTTAAAATTAAGAAACATAAATAGAGTTAAATGTGTCCAAACCTTTGACTGCTAGTCAGTGTTGGGTGTAATCTGATTAAGTAATAAGCTTTAAACCTTTTAGTTAAAAAGTTGTGTAATTTATTACATTTTAAATTAGCCTAATCAGATAACAGTTACTGACTTAAGTACATTACTAGGGTTACAAAAATATGTAGAATGCATTTAAAACATGAGTTATGTTCAAATGTGTGAAGAGTCACTAAAGAATCGCTGCAAGGGAGAGTGCGACAATGAACAAGGAAATATAGACAAAAAGACAAACAAAAAAAAAGGAACTGTGGAAAAAAAGGAACTTAAAAGTGAATTTAGTAATTTGATTACTTTTTCCATAAAGTAATGAGCTATGTAATATGAATAACATTTTAGAGAATTAATTAGTAATCTGTAGGACAGCTGGGCAATATCTAAAATATTTACAAAAAAATCCTAATGATTTTGATGACTATGTAAAATGAACGCAATATTGTGAATATCGCAATGATTTTAATGCACTTTTAATTTGGCCATTAAGTTTCATAAAGAGCACATCACGTGAATTTTGAAGCCGTATTGAACTGCATACTTTTTTTTTTTTTTTTAAATCACACGGCGGCTTCAAAATTCACATTTGAGGTATGAAAGTGTATAATGTATGTTATAGAAATGTCCACATATCGTGAAGTAATGTTTACCACAGATCTTATTTTACTTATAAGTTGAAAAGCCCCATAGGAAATTCTCGAGTGAACCCATGGTGAATTAGACTTCCGGGTTCACCTACAAATTGACGTCACAGATGAACAGCTCTATTTAGTAACAGTTATACACTAGCAACAGTGTTGGGTGAATGTTTGTACCTTTATGAGATGTATGAGTGTATCTTGTAGCTGAGCTCGACTGTACAATACAGATGGCAGATCTGTGCTGGTGGGTGATGGAGGGGAGGCGGGGTTTTTGGGTGCATCTGTTGTCTTAGTGATAGAATGCTGAAAAACACTGGGAGACAGTAGCAGTGAAGACTCCTCCCCCTGGACAATTGGCCCTGCCTTTATAGGACAGATTCAAATGATCATGAGATCAACAGAAGATATAAACAAACACAAGTCTAATAGTCATGAATCACTGAAAGTACATAAAGCTGATTAGAACACAATACAAATCATATAGTTTAAAAATACATTGACTTCTTAAATTTAGCTTATAAACTGCATCACCAAACAGATGCTGCTTAGCTGCCAGTTAATAGATAGAAGAAAATGCATAAAACATCTGTTCTGAATGGTTTTGAAAGCAGCAATATAAAAATGCTTCTCTTATGAACACACCAAAGATTCAGTGGATATCAAGATTTATAGTGATTAAGGGAGTTACAGTTTGTTCTGTTTCTTATCGCTTCAGAATACGTAGATTAAACCACTTGAGTCGTATGGATTACTTTTATGCTGCCTTTATGTCCTCTTGGAGCTTGAAAGTTTTGTACCCCATTGACTTGCATTGTATGGATATATTCACATCATATCTCCACTTAAATACCCTCATTTACGTTCCGAAAAAAACCCACAAAAAAAACAAAAAAAAACAGTGGAACTGGTGGGACTGCTTTTATAGGCAGATAATTTTTTGGGTGGAATTTGCCCTAGATCAAGACACTAAACCTCAGGTCACTCCAGGGGGACTGAACATATAAAAGTTTACTATAAGTCACTTTGGATAAAAGTGTTTGCCAAAAATTACAATTAACTTGCTACTTAACGCCTATAATATTTTGTGGCTATACTTTCCAAACTGTGTGTATTCTTAGGTTTATTCCAGTGCAGTGTCTTGCCCCATAGAATTCCACTGTTAAACAAATCCTGTAAATGTGATTCTTGATCCTTTTTACAAACTGAGGGACAAATCGAATTAAAATGTTTGTTTCTTTGTCAGTGTCACAGATGCTGTACATAGACCTTAAACTGTTTAACCCGGAACATTCCTTTTACATAAAACAACTTAACCAAGCCGGTCATGTAAACAATGGTATCAAGTTAAATACAGAAACAAAGTGTAAAAAATAAGGGTCAATACTGCAAAGTTTATCCTGTTACACACTAACCAACAGATAAAAAGTGTGTACTTACTGAAATGGGTTTGACCAGAGCCTGAGGCTGTGTAAAAGCATTTACATCTTTACTCTGAGTCACAAAGAGAGAGAGAGAGAGATGACAAATAGGGGGGAGGGGGTAAGTACTGTAAGTGATGATGGCTCAGCAATTTTTCAATATTCAGTAAGCTTATAAAGTAAAATAACTACATTTGCTATGCTAAAATGTTTAAATGACATTGGATAATGTCTTGGGTCGTGTCTACAACTGGTATCACAAGTGGCCAGCCAGAACCCATCGTTGCTGACACCTTCCATTAACATGCGTCTCCTGTCACCACTTGTGTTCAGATTTCAAAAGCAAGTAAGATTGAATTCAGAAGTCAGAAGATTACATACACTTAGGTTGAAGTCATTAAAACTCATTTTTTAACCACTCCACATGTTTAATATTAGCAAACTATAGTTTTGGCAAGTTGTTTAGCATGACACAAGTAATTTTTCCAACACTTGTTTACAGATTGTTTCACTTTTAATTGACTATATCACAATTCCAGTGGGTCAAAAGTTTACATACACTAAGTTAACTGTGCCTTTAAGCAGCTTGGAAAATTCCAGAAAATCAGGTCAAGAATTTAGACAATTAGCTTCTGATAGGTGTACTGAATTGGAGGTGTACCTGTGGATGTATTTTAAGGCCTACCTTCAAACTCAGTCCCTCTTTGCTTGACATCATGGGAAAATCAAAACAAATCAGCCAAGACCTCAGAAAAAAAATTGTGGACCTTCACAAGTCTGGTTCATCCTTCCAAATGCCTGAAGGTACCATCTGTACAAACAATAGTACGCAAGTATAAACACCATGGGACCACACAGCAATCATACCGCTCAGGAAGGAGTCGCATTTTGTCTCCTAGAGATGAAAGTAGTTTGGTGCAAAAAGTGCAAATCAATCCCAGAACAACAGCAAAGGACCTTGTGAAGCTGGAGGAAACAGGTAGACAAGTATCTATATCCACATTAAAACAAGTCCTATATCGACATAACCTGAAAGGCTGCTCAGCAAGGAAGAAGCCAATGCTCCAAAACCACCATAAAAAAGCCAGACTACAGTTTGCAAGTGCACATGTTCATCAGACCAGAAATTTCCTCTGGTCTGATGAAATAAAAATGTAACTTTTTGGCCATAATGACCACCGTTATGTTTGGAGAAAAAAGGGTGAGGCTTGCAAGCCAAAGAACGCCATCCCAACCGTGAAGCATGGGAGTGGCAGCATCATGCTGTGGGGGTGCTTTGCTGCTGGAGGGACTGGTGCACATCACAAAATAGATGGCATCATGAGGAAGTAAAATTATGTGGATATATTGAAGCAACATCTCAAGACATCAGCCATGAAGTTAAAGCTCAGTCGCAAATGGGTCTTCCAAATGGACAATGACCCCAAGCATACCTCCAAAGTTGTGGCAAAATGGCTTAAGGACAAAGTTAAGGTATTGGAGTGGCCAACACAAAGCTCTGACCTCAATCTGATAAAAAATTTGTGGGCAGAACTGAAAAAGCTTGTGCGAGCAAGGAGGCCTACAAACCTGACTCAATTACACCAGTTCTGTCTGGAGGAATGGGCCAAAATTCCAGCAACTTATTGTGAGAAGCTTGTGGAAGGCTACCCAAAACTTTTGACCCAAGTTAAATAATTTAAAGGCAATGCTACCATATACTAACAAAGTGTATGTAAACTTCTGACCCACTGGGTATGTGATGAAAGAAATAAAAGCTGAAATAAATCATTCTCTCTACTATTATTCTGACATTTCTCATTCTTAATATAAAGTAGTGATCCTAAATGACCTAAGACAGGGAATGTTTTATACAATAAAATGTCAGTAATTGTGAAAAACTGAGTTTAAATGTATTTGGCTAAGGTGTATGTAAACTTCAGACTTCAACTGTGTGTGTGTGTGTGTGTGTGTGTGTGTGTGTGTGTACACACACACACACACACACACACACACACACACACACACACACACACACACACACACACATATGTGTGTGTGTTTACTTTATTTATTGGACGGTTGTTGTATTTAGAATCTGCACATAACTGGCAAGTTTAAGACCCATTTTAGTGCAATTGATGATTGATAGGCGAGTATACGGTGCTGGGCAATTCCAAAGAAATGTCAACCAAATTATAGAAAATAATGTTTAAAGCAAATGAACAAAACCCCTTTTAAATTGTTCATTTAGGTCAACAATTTTACTGAATTATAAAGCTATAATGTATTTTTATTCTTCAGGAAATTGCAGTGATCACCTACCTATGAGATGTGCATCATTTCTAAAACAACATTCTCAACCAGCCATATAGAATTTAATGGCTGCAAAAGAGTGAACAAATTACTCTTTATTTTCCCTGTATGTTAACAATAATTACTTTTCAGAAAGACCAGGAAATGCCTAAGAAATACATTCACTGTCAGTGCTTCTTTTTTAAATTAACCCTTAACGCATACCTCGGGTCTTTAGTTACCCGGGACCTCATTCCATCCTCTGTACCTTATACATTTTTTGGAGTTGTCCTCGCACCTTTTTAGTATTCCTCAATCTTTCTCTTATTAATAATGTAACACACACAAAATCCCAAATTGCTTAAAAAAAAAAAAATGTGTAATGGTTTAAGTATTCAAATTGTATAGGGTCATTAGAGACCTTACATGTATGTTTTTTTTTTTTTTTTTTTTGCGCTTCCATAAATTATATTTTTATGATTACTTCATATTTACTGTATATAAGTTTACTATCACATGCTATATATTTCTTTGTTTATTAAAAGTCAAGTGAGTACTATATTAATACAGATGACTACATCACATTTTTTTTTTTTTTTTGACAATTGTGAATTATCAGTATTCCATATCTGTGTACACATACATACTATACATGCTATTTGTAACTCAAAGTGGCACTGATGTTACAGTGATTGATTTGATTTACATTTGATTTTGCTATTTGATGAAGCAACGGTAAACTATAGCAAGTACAACACATGAACATTGTGATTTGACTATTGTCATTTGGGTGTACTACTGAAATTATGTAAGTTGTGTGTCTATTTAGACTCAATTAGTGCCTGAGAAAATACATTTGTGCAGCTTACAGTGTATCTTGTGTTATGTGTAGCCCAGTATGTGTTTGACAGCCAGTTGCACCTCATAAAATTTCAGTTTGAAGGTATTAAATCCTGTTCTACATTTGTACTGATTTGTTGCAACATCTTATATATATATATATAAAAAAACATCAGAATATATTTTATTCTATAATTGTCTTGATTGAATATCTGGACATTTTGTAGATCTATTTGTGATAGATATGCGTGCCGGTCTCTAAAGAAATGTAATGGTGTTTGGAAAAATACTCATGCATTTAAGGGTTAAAAGTGACACATTTATGAGGTCACTGCATTTCAACGCTGTTACATCCGTAATGCTTTAAATGTTAAAGGTATATCTCAAACTATATTGATACAAAAGTTAAAACTTTCTGTACAAAGCTATCTTAAGTTGATATTAAGTATGATGAACAAACTTTAACTACCCATACTAATGCATTTATGAAAGTTATAGTTACTGACATGACAGTTACGGATGCTGCATATCAAATCATATGGTTATCAATGAGATAATCACAAACCTACAATGCTTGTTCCATGATGATTCTTAATAGATCAATGACTACTGATTTGATCTGTGACGTGTTTCAGTCTTATTGTATTTAAAGCCAATGTTTGGGAAAAGATCTAATTTTTTTCCCCAAACTTTGCGTTTGTGATTTTAATTGTGATATAAAACATGAAACATTTATCATTTAACACTGCTGCTGCTAATGCATATCAAAACGATTTCTCAGAGGTCAAAGTCTACATGTTTCAAAGCATTTTAGATGGTTGTCCCTCAACATGTAAGTACCAAAATCACAACTGTCATGTTCTTAACACAGATGTCACTTCTGTAACCTTTTTTCCCTAATTAATATGAAAACAACAATGAATAAAAATACTACATGTTCTTAGGAGTGGCAACCCTTCTACATTCTATCACTATCATTATTATTTCTGGATTATTTTAGTGTGTGGTCTCCAAAAAAACTCATGTCCATTTTTGTCACGATGGTAATTAAAGTTCATTTCTTGATCTAAACTTGCAAAAAAGTGTGTAGCCTAAAATATTTCTAATGTCTAGGCTATCAACAAGGGTTTATGATTATACATAGAAATGATTCACATAGATACACATAGGTAATGAGTACTTGATATTCACGTTTTCACCATAAGCTCATGTTCGTAATGCTGGAACTGCTATGCTTTGCTGTTGTCAGGGACTACAAATGGAATTTCACCCTTGAGGTAGTTCACCCAAAAACATTATCATTTACTCACACTTATGCCATCTCAAATTGGTATTACTTTCTTTCTTCCGCAGAACACAAATGAAGATATTTTGAAGAATGTATGATGCATTTTTGACCAAACTTTCAAGCTCCTAAAAGGACAGAAAGGCATCATAAATGTACTACATAATTATATACAGTATTATATATAATTATTTAAAAAGTAATATAATCCATGTCTTCTCAAGAAATCTTTGGGTGAGAAATGCAAGCTGCATAAGAGAGTTGGGTGGAAGTGAACAAGGACTACATTTTAAGTTTGCTTCTCCCCAAAATCGATGGTATCACTTTAGAAGACATGGATTAAACCATGCAAGTTGTATTTTGTACTTTTATGCTGCCTTTATGTCCTTTTTGGAGCTTAAAAGTATTGTAACCCATTGACTTGTATTGTATGGCATCCTTCAAGTTATCCTGTTTTGTGTTCCCCAGAAGTCAGTCATCCGAGTTTGGGACGGCATAAGGGGGAGTATATAGTGACAGAGTTTTCATTTTTGAGGGAACTGTTAACTTAACCCAGAGGTACAAGTGGCATAAACCCAGCGTACAAAAGTGCCATTAACCCTGGGTTAAAAATGATGTTAACCCAGGGTTTAGCATGGTGTAAAAAGTCCTAAAGCATTTTTAATTCAGGTGTAAGTGTGGTCTGGGGCAGGGATACTCATTCCTGCTCCTGAAGAGCAACTTTCTAGTAGAGTTTAGTTCCAACTCTAATCACACCCGAAACAACTAATCAAGGTCTTTGGGTTTAAAATTAATGGCAGGTGCATTGGAAAAAATTTGGAACGAAACTCTGCAGGAAGGTCGCTCTTCAAGAATGAGTAACTCTGGTTTAGGGTAACAAGTTCTGTGGCACAGAAAGTGCCGTGTTCACCTGTGCTGATGTTGTGCTCTTTCCTGTGAAGGACGCTGAAACTTTGCAGGCAGATTCTCTGAAGCTCTGTGGAGTGACTAAATCGCTGGGCAGGAACCTGGGCAGCCCATCTGTGAGTGGAGTCATATATGCAGGAGGAAGTGAACCACTGGACCCCCCCACTCTCTCCTCTACTGCTCTGGGGGTGATGGGGTGCTGTGGGTGTCTAGTGCCTACCCCCTGGAGCAGAGAGACCGGTGCTGGGCTTCCCGGGTCAGCAGAGAAGCGTGGGGTCAAGAGAGGTTCCACAGAGTGAGGTGAAGGGGCAAAGGTCAGCCCACGCATGCTGTCTGCTGGGGTGAGATTTGATGATGGGGGCGTTTCTTTGGGTAAAGAGCTGCCGAACAGCTCCTCCACAGTTATCTGCTTCACTACTGAGTGACCTGACTGAGGAGAATAGAAAAGACTTATTCATGACTAAGTAAACTGGTCCCACTTTATATTACGTGTCTTTAACTGCTATATACTTGCATTAAAAATATAGCTTTTGTTACTATGTTCTCATTGTGAACATACTAGGGCTGCCAATTGATACATTTTTTAAATAATTTTTAATTACATGACATGCTAATTATTTAATCATGGCAAATTGCACACCAATATTTAATTATAATTAAATCTAAATTCAAATATAAATAACACAGAATTCAAATGATAAATATAATGTCCATAATAAAATAATTTAGATAGAAATATATTGCATTAATGGGTCAGATGAGAAAAGGTTAGACAATACAAAAAGTGGCTTTAGTAGTCATTTAACTTATTCCCATATCATATCAGATGTCAAGAACACGTCCTGTGTGAGCGGCTCATATTCTGCGGCTGAGCTGCTTGCGAGGTATGTTGAAGCGCACTGACTGCCCACTGCTGACACGCCTAGTAAAAACACAAAGTTACATGTACTTCAACTTGAATTGCTCCGAATTTACATACGGGCCAGGAGGTATGATTGTGTTAATTGCATTATTTTTTATATCATTAAATCACACTAAATAAATGCATTAAATCAACAGCCATAGTACAAAGTGTTGTTTCACTGCACTTGAATTTAAAAAAATCTGCATCTATTAACATCTGCAATTACCAGCCTGATCTAATGAACATTACATGACCGTGGCAACATTTTTCAAATGAAATGACCTGCCTTATTACATTATTTGCTACAGTTTCCAAGTGAAATGTCCAGCAGGGGACGCCAAAAGCGAGTGAAATGGTGTAGTTATCAGACAAGGTTTTTAAGGAGAACATATGATGGTTTTAATGAGTAATCTAAACCTTACCAATAGTGATATAAAATCAAATGAGAGGTAGACACAAAATAGACTTAAGCAATGCCTTAACCTCACCGATAGTGTCCAAAAACTAAATGAGAAATGAAAAGCACATTTTCTGAAACAACCACCTCATCTTCTGTCGGTTCTAAGGCTATGTTCACACTGCAGGCAAATCAGATTTTTTCTCAAATCAGATCTTTTCAAGCAGACTGTCCGCACTATTAATTGCAAGTGATCAAATCATATTTGCACGTTCAGACATAACCAACCTATCTGCATGGGTTACTTTGGTAACGATGTAGGCGTACCCACGTGACGATGCTTTCAAAACAGATGCGGGAAAAATGGAGGTGCATCATCTCGCTCTCCAAATAAGTGCCCTGTCCAGTCGCAGTGCAAAACTGGTACAGAAGTAGACTGGTAAATATTGTGATGTTCCGTGCTGCAGTCACCGATTTTTTACGTCATCGTTATGTGTCGTGTTAAGAGTGACGTAAAAGACCATTTGCAATCTGATTTGAGCAACCAGAGCGTCCAGACTGAGACGCATCTGAAAAAATCAGATTTCAATTGCATTTGAAAGACCTCCCAATGTGGTTTGAATCAGATTCGGAAAAATCAGATTTCATGTGGTTTTGTGCTGTCCAGACTATCAAAGACTCATCTGGATACAACCTGGATATGCAAAAAAAGACTTTTAGTGGCAGTCTGAACAAGGCTTAAGACACACTCATCTCACGTGGAACGTACATTCTATTGCAATGTATAATTTTTTTAAATGTAAATACATAGTATTTAAAGACACCTTATATAAAGTGGGACCAGTCAGCTTTATTTTGGGGACTGCTAAAGTTTCACAAACCTTGGGTACACAATGCATAATCTCAGTTCATTTTGAGTCTGACATCAAAGTTATGATGACTTGCAGTTCAATGACACATTTGAATAATTCAAGCCGACAACCTGTAGTGGTGGAAGATAAAATAAGCTTTCCGAAACTTTAAATCAATTAAATAAATTTCTTAAAAAATAATTGACTGTTTTGTGTCCATCCACCACTAATAACTTGGCAGTTTATTAGTCTTTTAGACTGGTTCAGAAGACCCAACTCATATTAAACAACCTGAGCTTTTAGCCCTGATTTCCAATTGAGCTGCGTTGGTACTTGTTGGTGCTAGTCCACTCCGGAGTTGATAAGATTCCACAGAAAATCACATGGTACAGTATATGATGGGTACCTTCACTGACTTCTTACCCTCAGAGTTTGATTCTATCTAGTCAGAGTATATCAAATATGTTTCTAAACCAATCATAATATGTGATAAACTGCGATTTATTTTATTAAATAAACAGCATCTCAGTTAATATTTTTTATATCGATTAACAGCCCTAATGTAAATAGAATCTCAAGTAAATGCTGCCTTTCTCATTTCAAGCACTTTGGTTGTTTGTTCCAGTTCATTTGTTTGGCTTACAGTACACAGTTCTAGTTTATTTTTTCACCCCTTGTAACCCCTACACTAGTGGGGACATAAGACACTATTCCACAAACTCATCTATAAACAAATGCCAAGCCCAACAGTATATCTAACAGAACTGCTGTCAGTCAGATCCATGTTATTATTAGTTGAGGACAGTGGTTAGCAGTACCTTCTCCTGTGGTGCTGTCATTGCGGTATGGTCTGTTATGTCTTCTCTCTTGTCCTGAGACTGCACGGCTTCAGATGTCATCTGAACATCTCTCTCAATCAACTGACTCTACAAACACACACACACACACACACACACACACACACACACACACACACACACACACCCAGTAACACAAATTCACTATCAATGTGTTTCTGTCAAACCAGTCTTGCATGTTGGTGCTTCAACACAGTTAGAGAAGGTTTAGCAATGGTTTCATTTTTTACATCAGACTGAAAGGACAACGGCCATGACCACCCTCAAATGTCAATGACGCCTCTATTGAAAGTTTAGAAAGTTGACCTTTCCAGTCACTATAAGGTAATAAGTAGTAAGATATATACTATTATTCCTAAACACTAGAAGAATTAAAAATAAGAATAAAATGTCAAAGATTGAGCTGTTCCTGGCTGTGTGCAGGTAGCACTCTTAGCGACTGAAAATGACTTAAGATCCCTGATCATTTCAGTCTGATCTCAACAGTTTGAGTGGCACATTTCAGTGTGGTTTGTTTTATGAATCTGTCTTAATGCAGTTCTGCTGAGATTTTTGCAGATATGACCCCTTTAAAGTCACACTGAAGCTGCTGCTTACACAATAAACACTGCTAAACCACTTCGATTAGTCTGGGGAAGATAATCTTTACTACATGGATAACTGGGTTGAGTTGCTTTCAGTTTTACCAGAAACCTTACAAAAAAAAACAAAAAACAAACAAACAATCAGAAATGCGACTCTACCCGTTGGTACTCCTCTTTAGCTTTGCAGAGAAGCTCCAGGATATCTGTGGGTCTGGTGTGAACACAACCGTTCGTTCTGCTGCTCAAACCTCTGTCAGGAGAAGCCTGCTGTGCTCGCAACGCCTCCCGTTTCACTATCCTACACACACACACACACACACACACACACACACACACACACACACACACACACACACACACACACACACACACACACACACACACACACACACACACACACAAAGGAAAACAATTATATAAAACCAGAGCCTTTGTCCAGGAATGGGATGGTGGGTGTCGGGGCTGTAATGAGGGGGTTCCCTAAAGGCCAATTTATACTACAACGGTAAACCTAAAATGTAGGCTACACATAGCTACAGTGGTAACGACATAGCCTAGGCCGTAACCTGATGCAAACCTCTCCAAAAATGCAACTACACATGGCATCAATGCAGACCACAACAGCTGATTGGTCAGCTTTGTAACCTGTGACTGCCCCCAGGATAATAAAAAAAGATATCAGAGGTAGCTTCACATTTTCTACAAGATTATTAGAATATCTACACACCATATCACACATTCTGGTATTTGGACTGGTTTTAATCAGGAGCACCTGCTGTTTTTATTTTCTGTTTATATTTTATCAAGTTACAAGTAAAAATGAGACAAAAGACATCGGTTTAAAACTTAAAAATTCTGTGCTTTCATGGCTTTTACTCTATACATTTGGTCTGCAAGCGAAACAATATTTTGTCGCATTCTACTCAAGACCTTTCCGATCTGTAGGCTACAATGTTTTGACAGTATGGTGTACTGTAGGTAAGGGATAATCCACGGCTAGGTGTGGGTAAAGCTGGCGTCACACTAGCAGATAAAAAAAACCCCAAAAAAACATTGACTGTACTAAAAGAGTATCACAAATCAGCTGTAGTGGGCATGCGTCGAAGGTATTCGAATTCACTTGCGGTCAGAAGAGTATAATCAGAAAGGCAACGTGGTCGGCCAGGTGCGATCCGATACGCAGAAAAATGAAATATACCCGGACCTATACCAACTTACCACAACTCTCTCTCTGATTCCCTGTCACACGGTGCTCGCTTAAATAACAGGAGTACCGCGTGAGCATAAACAACTGTAATACAGTGATTTAGGATGAGATTCACTTGACCTTGTGAAAGTGTCTGATTGTGTATTTACCCCTCGAGGCTTGCCGTAGAATGTATATGTCCATATGCAGCTTTCAGTAAGTAAAGAAATTACATTCAATAAACAGAGTGCTGTGGCTCCACTTTCTTATTTATTTAGTCATTTTAGTGTGGAATCACTATGGATTACAATCAGCATTTGTAATGATATGCAGCTGAGTGCGATTAAAACGTTCAGATCAGCTTGACTTTTCAGTTCTTCAGTAAAAGGAGAAGCTCATTAGTCACTTGAAAAAGTGACTTTTTTTCATGTTGCTGTAACCAATAACTCAGCAGGAAGTTCTGACGGTCAAGTGATTAATGACTTCTCACTGGCAGACACTAATGCGTGCTCCGTTCCCTCCGCCTGGCTGGCAATAATGGAAATGAAGCTCACACCTGAAAATCACTGGGGTTAAAAAAAAAAAAAAAATAATAATAAAAAGTAAAAATCGTCTTGTGTGACGCCGTCTTAAACTAATATTTTAATGCACGATGTGGAGGCAAAGAACAACCGAACACAAAGTGCATTAAAATCATTTAAAGCCCACCAAGACGTGAATTATTCCACTTATACCATGGTCACTTGCCAGTGTTTATGTCCCTAACGATTACCTAACAACTAAGATGCATCATGAATTCAAAAATGTGGTCATGATTTGGTTTAATTCCATTTGATTTGATTATTTTAGAATGATTCAATTATTTTTTTTAAATATACAGAAAAAAAAAAAAAAAAAAAAAGATTAAATGTTTTGCAGAACGTTCTTAATTTAGACAGCACAGATGTGCACCAGACTTGAGCTCTAGGGTCACAGAGGGGGGAGGGAGGAAGGGAGAGAGAGAAGGCGCCCCGCTTCCGTTAGTTACTGTTGCTAACGCCATCAAGCTTTCCTATTGGCAGCTGTTTTGCCACAAAGTTGATTTCATTTATCAATTAACGTCATACAAAGTCAAGTAAACATAAAAAAAAAATCTAAATCAATATTTGGTGTGACCACCTTTGCCTTCAAAACAGCTCCAATTCTCCTAGGTATGAGACGTTAAACCGAGGTCCTGACACTCTGTGGTCTTTAAAAACCCTTCCTAATAATCCCCATCCATTAATTGGCTGTATCACTCTACTCTCTCCTCTCCACCAATAGCTGGTGTATGGTGAGCGTACTGGCGCACTATGGCTGCCATCGGATCATCCAGGTGGATGCTGCACACTGGTAGTGGTAGAAGAGAGTCCCCTGTTCACTGTGTAAAGTTTTTCTTGGTTGTTGGCAGATAGGATGTTCCAAGCTTCTTGGAGAATTTTACACAGTTCTTCTATCTATTTTGGCTGTCTAAGTTGCTTGTCTCTTCTTGTAATCACAGACTGACTCAATATTCAGCGGGGGGCTCTGTGGGGACCATGCCATCTGTTGCAGGGCTCCCTGTTCTTCTATTCTATTCTATTTGCAAAATAAATGTTTGGGAGTCTAAAATGTATATTTCCTATTGACACACTAAAGCTGAAATTATAAATAACCATCTGAAGACAAATGTTTTTGTGAAGCGTCTTATGCACCTAAAACTTTTGTACAGTACTGTATATATATATATATATATATATATATATATATATATATATATATATACACACACACACACATACATACATACATACATACATACACACACACACACACACACACACACACACACACACACACACACACACACACACCAGTTAGTTCTGGTCCTCGAATCTGACTGGACGAGAGACGTTCCATGAGTACTGATATTTCAGAACATCACTCCACTTGTGTTTGTGCTGTTCTAAACTAAAGTGTAAGAGCAGTACAGATGTGTTAAGAGCTATCTGTCTCTTTATATTTAATATTGTGACATTACATATTTTAGCCAGCAGGTGCAGGCAAAAGACCATTTTTGTGTGTAATATGAGACAGTTGGTGATGTGAAGCGAGTCAGCGTCAGTATTCATATTAATACTACACTACTACAGCTAGGAAATACAGGTGCATCTCAATAAATTAGAATGTCGTGGAAAAGTTCATTTATTTCAGTAATTCAACTCAAATTGTGAAACTCGTGTATTAAATAAATTCAATGCACACAGACTGAAGTAGTTTAAGTCTTTGGTTCTTTTAATTGTGATGATTTTGGCTCACATTTAACAAAAACCCACCAATTCACTATCTCAAAAAATTAGAATACATCATAAGACCAATAAAAAAAAACATTTTTAGTGAATTGTTGGCCTTCTGGAAAGTATGTTCATTTACTGTATATGTACTCAATACTTGGTAGGGGCTCCTTTTTGCTTTAATTACTGCCTCAATTCGGCGTGGCATGGAGGTGATCAGTTTGTGGCACTGCTGAGGTAGTATGGAAGCCCAGGTTTCTTTGACAGTGGCCTTCAGCTCATCTGCATTTTTTGGTCTCTTGTTTCTCATTTTCCTCTTGACAATACCCCATAGATTCTCTATGGGGTTCAGGTCTGGTGAGTTTGCTGGCCAGTCAAGCACACCAACACCATGGTCATTTAACCAACTTTTGGTGCTTTTGGCAGTGTGGGCAGGTGCCAAATCCTGCTGGAAAATGAAATCAGCATCTTTAAAAAGCTGGTCAGCAGAAGGAAGCATGAAGTGCTCCAAAATTTCTTGGTAAACGGGTGCAGTGACTTTGGTTTTCAAAAAACACAATGGACCAACACCAGCAGATGACACTGCACCCCAAATCATCACAGACTGTGGAAACTTAACACTGGACTTCAAGCAACTTGGGCTATGAGCTTCTCCACCCTTCCTCCAGACTCTAGGACCTTGGTTTCCAAATGAAATACAAAACTTGCTCTCATCTGAAAAGAGGACTTTGGAACACTGGGCAACAGTCCAGTTCTTCTTCTCCTTAGCCCAGGTAAGACGCCTCTGACATTGTCTGTGGTTCAGGAGTGGCTTAACAAGAGGAATACGACAACTGTAGCCAAATTCCTTGACACGTCTGTGTGTGGTGGCTCTTGATGCCTTGACCCCAGCCTCAGTCCATTCCTTGTGAAGTTCACCCAAATTCTTGAATCGATTTTGCTTGACAATCCTCATAAGGCTGCGGTTCTCTCGGTTGGTTGTGCATCTTTTTCTTCCACACAACTTTCTGTTAACATGCTTGGATACAGCACTCCGTGAACAGCCAGCTTCTTTGGCAATGAATGTTTGTGGCTTACCCTCCTTGTGAAGGGTGTCAATGATTGTCTTCTGGACAACTGTCAGATCAGCAGTCTTCCCCATGATTGTGTAGCCTAGTGAACCAAACTGAGAGACCATTTTGATGGCTCAGGAAACCTTTGCAGGTGTTTTGAGTTGATTAGCTGATTGGCATGTCACCATATTCTAATTTTTTGAGATAGTGAATTGGTGGGTTTTTGTTAAATGTGAGCCAAAATCATCACAATTAAAAGAACCAAAGACTTAAACTACTTCAGTCTGTGTGCATTGAATTTATTTAATACACGAGTTTCACAATTTGAGTTGAATTACTGAAATAAATGAACTTTTCCACGACATTCTAATTTATTGAGATGCACCTGTAGTTTTAAACGGCTTTAAACTAACAACTTCAGCATTAAGGCTCATCACAGCTGAGAGACACAACAGACTGATCAATTACACAAACTCAAGGCGCTTACCTCTTACCGGAGTTTCCACATTGGTGAAGACATACTGTTCAAAATGGCGGAGGAGATTGTGGTTTCCATAGTGAAAGACTCTTGCGCACCGGCTACCGCAAAATAGGGAGAAACACCCCCGGTTGAACAGCTATTTTTCCACTGAGAAAATAGGATGAATTTCACTAAAATTACATTATCTTCAGAAAGCTGACTAACAGATTACAGCATCATCAACAGGGGATCGCACACGCTCCATATCTCTCTCTCTCTCTTTCTCTCTCTCTCTCCCTCTCCCTCACACACACACACGTTTCTCCAAGAACATGTAACACACAGCCCAAGCTGTGATACTAGTAGTTCTAAAGTGATGTTTTTGAGAGGCTTGGACACATCATTTGTTTTGAACCAGCAACGGCAGATTCTGATCTGTCGTGTAAGAAAGTAGTTCCATGCACAAACACATTTTTTATGACATTTTTTTAAAACGTACTTGTTCATTGAAATGTTTAAGCAATATCACATTCGCAATCGTGCTATATGACCCTACATCAGCACTGCTGTGATTGCCTGTGGCCGAATCACAGCAGTGCTGAATTAGGGTCATACTGCATGATTGCCAGTGTGATATTGCTTAAATATATTAGGCATGTGACGGTATTCAGTTATACGGTATACCACGGTAAAAAACATGCACAATATAGTTACTGTGGGCACTTTAAATTACTGTAAATAATTCTACATAACCTTTTGGCCAATTTGTTTTCTGAACGCACAGTAGTTTTTTCCATCAATGAATCAAGACTCTCAACACTGTGTGTACGCGGCATAAATGACACATGCACACTCTGATGTAAACAAACCAGCGTGGAAGAGAAACGTGGCTAAATGAGGAATGCTCCACATTCTAATAGGGTAAAGTCGGTAGAGTGGAATTATTTTGGGTTTCATAAAAATGCAGAGGGATTGTTGGTTGGAGATAGTTTCCATTTGTTTAAACGTGGCGGCTGACAGGCTAGAGGCCAGGCCGCCTTCCCCTCTCACCTGCCGCGGGCCTGGGAAGTCAGGCCGCCAAGGACGCCGCTGCCCCTCGCGCCGTGGACCCTGGAGGGGAGCGTGTGCGGCCGACGGACCCAGCTCATGCCTGGACATGCCATAGACACTACCCCAACCTTCACGGAGCCCCGTCTCACCACGACGTTGCCAGATTCCCCCTTTATTACGAACACTATTCCCCCTAAACACTTTATTTTCCCCTTTTATGGACAATTTACTTTTATTATTATTTCCAATAAATGCCTCTCCGAGGCTTGACGCCACACCCACTGTGTCTGTCTCTTGCTCAACCCGCCAAATATGTTAAGGCTCTCCAATAAAACCTATAAGCCCTTATGTCGCATGAAGGAAAACATTTGAAATTCTATGTGCATTTGAAAATGTTTCTTTATCATCTCGAGAGTAATGGAGCAAGCAAGCGTCTCCTCCTGCATGCCATTTACATTGTGTGTATGAGCCAAGAACATTTGCCATTGCACAAATAAAATGAAACTACAAAAATCCTCACTTGTATTTTCTTGGGAGTTTGGCGCGAACCTCCATCTTAATGTGCTGCTCTGCTCTGAATTCGGCCGGTCTGCTAATTTTTGGTGCTCAAAAAATACAACAAGAACGGAATATGAGACACAAAAACATGTAATGGTAATCATGATATTTGTGGACAGTAAATTGTGACTGGAATATGATGTAATATGTATGGCAAGCCACAAGGTACTTATGTCATAAAATGCAAAGCAGACTGGTACCTCTTCGCTTTCACATCGCACAAATCAATCGAACCACAAAAGGACCCAATAATGAACTACGGTTCGCTTTTGGGTCCTTTTGGGGGGTCTGAGACCACTTGGGTTGTTTACATATATATATGTTATACCGTTCTGAGAGTGCTTGGAGTGCTCAGATGAACTAGTTGTGAAAATGCCCTTAGACAGTAAACAAAGTGAACTCTTGTTGCCATTTGCAGATAACGTGTAGCTTCCTTTCTAGTGGCCAGAGAGTAGCTCACTAAAAATCTGCTAGCTACACAGTAACGTTTGCGTCTCATAGTAACTAAAATACAATTGGAATCAGATAATACCAAGTCCTGTAATTGATAACGGCAATGTGGCACAATGATGATTTCAATATTAAAGTTGGAACACCACGCAATCGTACGTTGCCATACAGTGAGAGTGAACTTGCATACTACTGTTGTAGCCTAGTAGATGGATGGCAATTAAAAAAAAAAAAAAAAGGCTTTTGTTTTAATCTATCCGGATTCCATGTTAAAATGTTTTAATTAAATATTATGATCAAATTGTGTTTAATTATACTGTACAGCTTTGATCAAATTAAAATTTAATCATTTATAAATCATTATTTTTGGTAAAAACAAAAAAACAACAACAAACAAAAAAAAAATAAAATAAAAGTGCACAACAGCGCTTTACAGTATTAATGAAAACAATCTGATTACCTGAGGCTGCCATGGCTGAATAACAACATGCTGATATTTAGTACTGATATTCAGCTTTTGTGATATTGCTTACAAATAAGAATACTAATAATATAACCATTTAACATTATTTTATTTTTATTACGAGTATTATTGCTACTACTTTGAATACTACACTTTTATACAGTAGTAATATTTTTCTGTCGTAATGTCTTCAGTTTCACACATCCAGTTAAATAAAGCTCTCATTTCAGCAGGATGTTTATTTTGAAAGACCTTTGAAGTTCTTCCTGTTTCTGAAGGGTTTGTTATATCAAATTTCCCGTGACTCGCAAGCTGAAATCTCCAGTGAAAAATGTAATTTGAGAGTTCACAGCTGATTTTACACTAAACACACTGCTCTGTGGCTCTGCAGATGGATACTATTGGACACACTGCATGAAAATCAAGCAGTAGTAGTAGTAGTGTGTGTGTGTGTGTGTGTGTGTGTGTCGAAGAGATAACAGAGCAAAGCGAAGCCTCTCATTCATTCTGTGGTGTGCAGCGCATGTGACTGTATATTATTTAATTAAATGACATCCTTCTGCTGTTTAATGATCACACTTGGCCATATTGAGATTTTTTTTATTATTATTTTCAAATAGTTTTTTATTTACTCTCAAAACTCTCACATTACATTACATTTTGCTAATGGCAGCATACTTTAATATGGTACCGAAATTAACGACAAGATGATATTGTATCATTTAAAATTTTTTGGTATCACGATATTTCGTTAGTACCGGTATACCACGCAACCCTAGTCTAATCCATTGATAACCCAGTTATCAATGCAGTTTCGTAGATTTGGACATAAAGTAACAAATGGGCAAATTTTTTTTCATACAGACCCAGCTGGTATTGTATTACTTTTATGCTTCAATAAATAACATTATCATTTAAAAACCGTATGTTGCATTTGCTTAAATTGCCTTTGTTTTATGTAAAAAAAAAAAAAATTTGAATATCTGAAACAATTTAGTTTGAGATATAAAAGAAGAAGGAATCAGGATAGGGCACTTTTTCACAGCACTGTACTTTAACAAACTCGTCTTTAATGCTACAAAAATTCAATAAATTCTTCTAAAAGCATAAATTACATTGCTTTTTTTAATGAAGTGTACAAATTATTTCAGAAATGAAGTCAATGTCTCTCAATAAAATAGCACTTTGGCTGTGTACTCGCAAAACGATGCAACGGAGATTTATAAACCACAATGTTTGCCACTACACAGTGCCTACGGCATTGGTTTGACGCAAAAGTATACACTGGCCTTAAGGTCCTGGGGCTTTATTTACACTGCACAATGAATTGCAGGGCTCAACAATAAGGATGGGTCACTCTGAGAGGGTTTCGAGCCAGCTGATGGAACAATGCTGCACCTCAACCATCTTTGACAAAAATACTTTATCATTGGATTTCAAAATTTTTTCCATTCAATTAAGGCTACAGTATTACATTTTCTCAAATGTATTCATTTGTAGTAAATGTGTCATTTTAACACTGATAGCGGAGGTTTTTTTTATGTGTCGCTTAATTTAATTCCACCCTGTTATGTCATGATACTGTGACCATTAATTGAAAATCAATGTTATGAAATAACATCACACACACCGGAGGTGACATCAGCCATTCAGCTAAATTAGTTTGAGTGTGTGACTCTTATTCTATTCATGTTTTCCTTTATTTTGTGATGTTGGTCATTTGTGGTCAAGCATAACATGTCGACTCTGATATGGGAAGATATAGGGAAAATGTCAGTAATTTCAAAATTTAAATATATTAATGTTAACATAAATAAAATTATCAATATAAATGTACAAATGGGTTTGCTAGATTTCATCCACAGACTATATAGTGGCTAATTTATCCACTAAATGTCCATTCCCTCATTGTCTACCACGCTACTTTTCACCCTGCCCCTTTAACTACATGGACCTTAGGGCTGGGCGATAGGACGATGTAATCGGATATCGATGATATCTTACAAATATGCCGATGCCGATTTGCGACACTAACTCATTGACAGACAATGATCGACAATATCGGGAAATGGCAAAACCATGGACTGGGAAGTTGCAAAATATATTAAACAGTGGCCAGGGTGTGAAACTAGCCCCTGCCACCCGGCAAATTTGACGAGGCTGAATCCAGTTTGCGAGCTCCTCATCCAAATGTATTTCATGCGCGGGTAATTTTGCTCATCTACCCGCAACAGGCAGGCGACCTGAAAGAAGTGACATGATGTTAGACACAAAAGACACGTGCTTGAAGAAACACACTTTGTGATATTTTTAATAACAGACAAAAGAATAGCAGTCAATGCTCGTGTCTGATTCGCTGTTTGTTCAGGTGCATGTAACGTGTGCCCGTCTCGTGGAACACACGCATGGAAAGAGTTCTCACTCTTTTATTTCTCTGTTTCATTATTCTTGCAAACAGTTTTCAGATGAATGTCGTCTATGAGAATGCTGCAAATGATCTCCGATCATCTCAGGATGTGCTGTGAGTTTAGTTTGCTTTATTTCCATGGACCACTTTGTGCTTACCATGCATTGTGAATGCAACTCTGCAGGTTCAGTAATATATCTTTGTATTAAAGAAACAAAGATAAAAGTGATTAAATCAGTTCCTAAAATTGAGTTTTATTTTCTTTTCTTTAGGCAGCATTAACTGTATTACCAAAACGCAATACAACACAAATTCAATAAGAACACACATTTGGCAGCAATATTTTGGGAACACAAGGGAATTTATTAGGCTTATTTATTATGATTATTTTTATTATTATTATTATTATTATTATCTTTAAATGTATAATTGTCTTTAGTTCTTAATTTGTAGGCCATTAGTAATTTGACCTGTTGTCATTGACGGATGCTTGTGTGATGGCAAATGACTTATATCTCTGCAGAACAAAAATGGGCTTTTCCCAGTCAGTGGGCATTTTCAAACCATTGAGATTCCCTACTTTCATTGGTTAGTTTAGAAACGGCCATCCTGGTTTGGAAATGCCCACTGATTTCTACAGTGAGATTCCCTAATTTCATTGGATAGTTTAGAAACGCCCATCCCAGTTTGAAAACGACCACAGATCTGAAAACACCTATTGCAGTTCTGCAGAAACTTATACTTCAATGAGGTCGTTGGAGACGGTAAATGTTTGGATTTGGGGAGGCGATTATATAAGATTGTTTAAAGTGCCATTTGAATTTAGAAATGTCTTAAGTTTTTCATGTTTTAATAAATTAATTTTTAAAAGCAAAATCTAAAAATATTCACCGACCCTCTGCATGGGAGTTGACAATAAAATCGGATATCGCAATATTTTTTAAGGCGCTTATCGATCAAATATATTTTACATATCGCCGAGCCCTAATGAACATCTGAATTTAGTCATTTAGCTTGACTGGCACGACTTATAAAATCTTTCACATGTCCTTTTAATGATGATATAAAGATACTTATAAAAGTACAGTACTGTGCAAAAGTTTTAGGCACTTGTGAAAAATGTTGTATAGTGAAAATATTTTCAAAAGTAATGCCATAAATAGTTTTGATTGATCAATTAACATCATACAAAGTGCAGTAAAAAACAGGAATAAAAGCTAAATTAATATTTTGTGTGGTCACCCTTGTCATCAAAACAGCACCAATTCTCCTGAGTACACCTTGACACAGTTTTTCTTGGTTGCTGGCAGATAGAATATTTCAAGCATCTTGGATAATTCACCACAGATCTTCTATGTGTTTAGGCTGTCTCAATTGCTTCTGTCTCTTCATGTAATCCCAGACTGACTCGATGTTCAATTGTTCAGTTGGAAATCATGAGCTGCTCTGTATCCAAAATGCATGCAATTACTTAGGTAATGTCTCAAAGCGTAAACATTCATTCGACATGCAAATGTTAAATGTCATCGAATTGCAGAAATGACTCAAATTGCATTATATTTTCCAAATGGTTCTTCCTCAAAAGTACTCATCTACTCATTAATGGAATCGTTAAGGAACCAGAATCGGAATCGTTAGATTCCCATCCCTACACATAAATGAGACATGACTAAAGCCCGGTGCACACTGTACGATTTTGGAAAGTCCTTTATGATAGTTGCTTGTCAGACTGTATGATATGAACGCACTGATATCGCCATGGCACACTATGTGACATTATGTCAGACTGCACGAAACACATTGTAGCCGACTGTGGTGCCAATCGTCCCGATCAGTGAACGTGACTCACGTTACGGGAGTGTTGCAGAATAGAAGCGAAAAGGCGAAATTTGCCCACCATGGAGGAGCTTTTTTTTTCTCTCTCTCTGAAAGTCAGGACATCAGCATTTCCATTGCTCTAATACCACTCCATCACAAGCATAGGCTAACATTTACAAGAAAGATGGATTTTGTCAAATAGGCCTATAATAATAATTATAATTAATTTTTTTATCATTATATTTATTTATCACACATTATACATTTGCACATATACAGTGAAATTCTTTTTTTCACATATCCCAGCTAAGCTGGGGTCAGAGTGCAGGGTCAGCCATGATATGGCACCCCTGGAGCAGATAGGGTCAAGGGCCTTGCTCAAGGGCCCAACAGTGGCATCTTGGCAGTGCTGGGGCTTGAACCCCCAACCTTCTGATCAGTAACCCAGAGCCTTAACCGCTGAGCCACCACTGCCCACAGTAATAAGACAGCCTGATCACAAATACAGAAAATTACAGATGTTGAGAATGAACGTGAGTGCGGGAGGTAGCCTACAGTAATATTGAGCTACCACAAGCAAATATTCATTGTGGAAATAAAAAGACTTGTGGCCCAAAAAACTACAAACTTCTCCGTTCACACTGGAGAAAACAAAAAAGGTGGGTTATAGTATGTCTTTCTCCTCTTTTAGATTAGTAAACTATAGGCCACGCAACATTTCAAAAATTCATATTGGCTGATAATAAATCACACTTTCAAATTCCCAATGGATGATGCACAAACATGACATATTTCTATAATTGTATCCAACTGTATCTGCTGATTGGATATACTTACCAGTATAAATTGTTCAATCTTCCTATTTTATTTATTTATTTTTAAATAAAATTGGAGTGGTGTGAATCTTAACTAAATAAGTTTACAGACATTTAAAGTAAATTTATTAAAATAGCGTTGTAAAGAAAATACAATCATTTATTTATTTTTATTTATTTTGATTAGTTTTGTAGCCTAAGCTCTGCATTTATTTAATTCAGAGAACGTGTTACACTTTTCTCAAAGTACTGTCTGCTTATTTATTTATTAAAACGTTTTATATAAAATGAAAAGAAAAAACAACATTGAAAGTGCTTGAGTAGAGTGATAACTGGGCACAAATGTCGCTATGGTGGTGCAAATGCAGAGCAGGTTTCTTTCCAAGTGAATTAGGGTGCGAGAGAGGAGCAGAATATCTCATCTGGCCGTCGTAATAACAGTCACACTATACAAATCCGATGCTAAATTTCTGACACTGCCAGAACTTGAGGCTGAAGATCATCGCAAAGGCTATTAATCAGCCGTCTGTGAACATGTCACACTGAACGTTGTAGGATTGCCGATTTTGCCCTGCAACGACAGAAATCCTTTAGGACTCCCGAAATTTGTCTGAGACGGCAGAATTGTGGCCAAAATCATACAGTGTGCACCTGGCTTAAGATGTCTTAAGGCCTGCGTATACTTTGTTCGCGTTGCTGATCGCTCCACTGATGCAAATTTCGTCATCAGCACAGTCTGCGCGGCCCAAATTTTCTCGACCCGTGGATGCGGTCCTCGTCTTTTCGCATCGTCGGTGTATGCACCGGCCATTGACTGTACTAGTTGTAGTGCGCATGTGTCGAATGCATTCATATTCGCTTACAGTCAAAAAAAAAAAGTATACTTTGAAAGGCAACACGGTCGGCCGGGCACTATCCGATCTGGAACTCAGAAAAAGAAAGTAAACCCAGACCTTGAGATTTTATTAATGCCCACAACTTTACCAGGCCTGGAAAACACCATTTTAAGATTCCCTGATATTTCAAGCTTTTCCATGACCGTGAGAACATTGTCCCCATGACAACTGTCTGAACCTGTTGCCAAGCAGCCAGGCTGGTTACTAGGCAACCAACCCTGAGACAAAAGACTTTTGTCTTGCATTAAACATGACCATCATGCTGATGGTACACACAGTAAATACATTACTGATTACAGTTCAGTTTCAATAGTTTTATGTAAAACAAAATGATACTCACTGTAGCATGAGTTGTGCTATCCGCTGGCAGTCTTCCTTATCATAAAACCAGATACTGTAGATGCCCACTGAGACAAAGAAAGAGAGAGAGAGATGTTAAAGACAGCTGCACAAGAGACACTGCTTATTAACACATTACAATAAAAGGAAAGAGCCCAACGGTCATGTTTAAATGCAAGAAACAATGTTTAAGTGAACAAAAGGGCTTTGCTCTAACCAAAAGAAGAGTTTCAGTGAAGAGCTCAGCAATTAGATTTTTTTTTAAATCTTATAATACATTGCTTACTATCCTTCCAATGAGCTTATAAAACAATTCAAACTATTCTTACAGCTGAGGTACCATCTAACATCTGGTTATATAAAAACAAAGACTAAGTAGCCAGACTATGAATATACTAAATGGATATTATCATTTACTCAACCAAATTTTTTCCTTTGATTGACACATTGACTTATGACTTTTTTTCTTCCATGGAACCCAGATACAATATAGATGTTAAAAAGATAGTTAGGGACTGAAAGCCTCAATCAGTCACAATTCATTAAAATTGCATGAAAAAAAAAATGCAATGAAAGTTAATAGCACCTAAGACTGTCAGTCCATAACCTTCTTCCTAACATCGGTGTTTGTTAGTGTGAATCACCAAAAACAGAAGAAGAAGAATGTGAAAGAGACCTGCTTCTCATCCACACATTCTCATATCACATCGCATCTGAAGATACTGATTTAATCACTGGAGTCTTATGGATTACTTTTATACTGACTTATGTGATTTTGTTTAACTTGTTGCCACCTATTCACTTGCATTATATGGACCTACAGAGCTGAGAAATTCTTCTAAAAATCTTCATTTGAGTTCAGCAGATGAAAGAAGGTCATACACATCTGGGGTGGCATGAGGGTGAGTAAATAATGAGAATTTAAATTTTTGGGTGAACTATCCCTTTAAGGGTTCTTGTCAGATCTGGGTAAATTTGTCAATAAGAAGAGAGGTTTGGAAACACTTTTAGTAATTATTACGGTGAAAACATGAAAATGTCCCACAAGGACATTTTATATATAATGCTGAAATATAAACCAAAGCAAGATCATGCTTTATTAATACCTTATTTTGCTATTTCATAGCTTTTAAAGTCCTGCATGGATCCTTATTTCAGTATAGTTACAGTTTTCAGTGTCAAAAGTATTTAGTTATTTAATTAACTAAATTAATCCTGCACAGCAGTACCATCGCTCTTTAAACGCAGTCTAAACAGCCTAGTGCATAGGGCACCAACACCGGTCGTGGAACATTCACTGTGTCTGAAACTGCCCCCTATACACTATATAGTGCACTATTTCAAGTGTCCGCAATTTTGTAGGAGTGTCTGAATTCTGAGTGAGCCACTCGTTCCCTACTTTTGTTCACTCATTCTTACCCACAATGCACTCTAATTTCGAATGTACATCTGATGTACACTCGACAAAGGTTAATTGCCCACAATCCACCATGGGGAAGACGTACCAGCTGGGAGTTTACTGCTTCCTTCACTCCTGCAATGTTTTATTTCATGCTGAATGTATTAAATCACTTTTTGACAAATAATATCTTGATTAAAATAACAACTTATAGAGAGGCAAAACATACAGATACATTTTAAAATGTACTCTTTATTTGATCAAATGTGTTTACTCTTTATATTAACATTCAGTATATATTAAAAATGACAAACAGAATTAAGATTTATTGTATTAATTTATTATTTAATAAGAATAACAAGTAAAGCCCAAGTATTTTAAAAGTTCATATGTGACGTTGTTTCATTCAATATATAGGAAATTGTGAATGAGTGAACGATTTAGGACACAGCCACTCTCTTCACCATACGATCGCCTCTCACCCCTCGCAGTGCACGCGCAGAAATGCTGTCTGTTCGCGCTCCAGTTGTTAATCATGCGAACTGCAGAGCAAAAGGCATTTACACTTAACTTGGATGTTTACATGGATTTATAAAGTTAATCCGCCCGAAGTAGCTGCAATAGTTTCCAGTAAATGCATAAATACTGCTCATGACATGCGGGACGCGGGACAAAGCGCACTGATATATTGCTGCACTGATTTCAAAATGTACACTTAAAAACTGATGTCATAAGAGTCCAGTTACATTATCACACTGAAAATGACCATCACATTACACAGAAAAGCCTGTGTTAGCATTAGAGCCAAAACTTCTCAGCGTGCTGCCTTAAATTGAAGCTAAGATTTAAATCTTGAAATATCTGCTTGTCTTGGTGTTAAATGAAGGCATCGCATGCCGAAAGTGTCTTTTTTTTCACTGTGCTTTTCACTTTGAAGAGTTTGATGCTGCAGCATTGATGACTTGAGAGACAGTCTGTGACAGCAGCGCACGCAGCTGTGTGAACTTCCACTCTTGTAAATGTCCCATTCAATAATCTCACAACAAATTACACATCAACTAAAACCCAGGAATGTAACAACAGGAATGCCGCCTATTGTAAAGAAGTAAAAAAATTTCATTAGAAATGTACTTGAGTGAGAGTAAAAAGTACCCACTAACCTACTCTAAAAGTAAAACATTTTTCAAAAAGTTACTCAAGTAAATGTAATGGAGTAAATTTAGCGCGTTACTACCCACATCTGGCCGCCACCCTGCCCATCTCTATGCACCACTGCTGAACTGAGGGCGCTCCAGCCAACTTCCATCCCTTAAGGATGACCTGCCTGCCAATCATAACACTGGCTAGGACCCAATTTTTTAAGTATTTATCCCCATCCTAATGATGCCCCATCGCCTAAAATACAGAGTCTGGGGCAAAATTAAATTTGAGTGTCCAATACGTCACACATAAAACTCTGAACCCTCAATCAAAAAATCTTGGATCTTAACACACCACCAAAAAACATGGGTTGTGTCCCCATCTTCTGATTGGCATCGCCAGCAGGTTGGTGTGTCTTTAAGACCAAGCCTATACAATCTAGAGGGGGTCCTATAGAATCTATGTAAAATCTTAAATTGCATAAGGCGCACCCGTGCATCTCTAGATGTAGGCTTGACGTTTTTTAGAATCCTAGCCCACACTCCCTCCTCCAATACCAAGTTTAAATCTCTCCCATAATCTCTTGAGAAGTTGAAGCTCCATCCCCCAGACTCTGAATTAGCAGAGAGTAATACACTGATGTCTCATGACCTTTTCCAAAAGCAGTAATCACCACTCCCAAAGTATCTGTCACTTTAGGGGGGTGTATACTACTCCCAAAAACAGTACAAACAGATGGCGCAGCTGTAAATACCTAAAGAATTGAGACCTGGGGATCCCAAAATGTTGAACCATATTTTCAAAGGATCTCAACACTCCACTCTCATATAGGTCACAGAGCATATTAACCTCCCTCACAATCCACTCCGTCCAACAGAAAGGGGATTTATTAATACATCATTTTGGGTTCAGCATATGCTCGAAGCAACATTTAAATGAATGTCTGAATTAAACACTCTGGACATTTTTGTCCATACGGCATGCAAATGCAAGATAACGGGGTGTAACTTAACTTCTCTGGTTAATTTGATAGAAAGGCTTTGCAATGGCGAAATAAGGACAAGAACTTCCTGTTCAATACAAAACCAGGGAGGGGAGCGACCAATGAGCCAAATGTCTGAGACCAAATGCATAATAATAAAACAAAATCTTGGGGAGGCCTAGCCCACCTTTGTCAATCAGCCTATGCAATTTACTGAAATGTAATCTGGGACGTTTACCATTCCATATGAAGGACTTCGCTTTGCTTGAAATAAGAGAGGGGGACATCTATAGGGAGATACTGTAGCAGGTAGGTGAATTTGGAATACAGTTCATTTTAATAACATTAACCTTACCAATCATAGATAAATGTAATGAAGCCCACCTGCTCACATTGTTCCAAAACCTTTTTATTAAAGGGTCCAAATTACTAAATCACACAATTTTGCTGGGAATAAAATGCCCAAATACATAATGCCTTGTTTGGGCCACTGGAAGGCGCCCTGCTGAAAAGCCATTACCGGGCAGTACGCTGTCAGAGCCAAAGCTTCGGATTTAGACCAATTAACTCCGTATTCTGAGAATTTAGAAAAGGAATTAATAATTCTATGGAGGCAAGGCATAGATCTAGTAGTGTCCGAGATGAATAATAAAATATCATCTATATAAAGCAAAGCTTATGCGCCACACCTCCCGCCACCACCCCTGGAAAACCATCCTCCTTTCTTATCGTGGCTGCTAATGGTTCCAGGGCAAGACAGAACAATAATGGGGAAAGAAGGCAACCCTGCCGGGTGCTCCTATCCAGAGTAAAATAATCTGAAATTAATCCACTTGTTTGTAAAGTAACTTAATCCATCCAATAAAAGTATTCCCGAACCCATATATTTCCAAAATCTTAAAAAGATTATCCCATTCTACCATATAAAACGCCTTTTCGGCGTCAAGTGAGATGGCAGCGACCAGAGTCTGATCATTTGCCACCGACCACATGATATTAATGAAACGCCTAATGTTATCAGAAGAACTACGGCCCCGAATAAACCCCACCTGATCTATATGTATAAGAGATGTCATAATCAGTTAGCCAACATTTTTGACAATATTTTAACATCTAACTGGATCAGGGAAATTTGTCGGTAACTCTTACACTTGCTTGGATCTTTGTCCTTTTTAAGAATCGGACTGATCCGGGCTTGCGTCATAGTTGGCGGAAGCTTTCCATTCTTTAATGATTCCGTATAAACTTCTAGCAAAAGTGGAGCCAGTTCTGCAGCATAAGATATTAAAAAAAATTCAGCGGCAAAGCCGTCTGGCCCCGGAGCCTTGCCTGTAGGCAAGGCCTTAATTAGCTCGCCAAGCTCCTCCAAGGTTATCTCAGAATCAAGAGAATTGTTTTGCTCAGTTGTCAGTTTAGGAAGTTCTAATGGTTCCACAAAGTTTCTAATATTTCACCACCAGCAGGGAATGGTAGAAAGACTCTCTCTGTTTTATATATCTAGCCAGTGGTTTTCCTGCCTTGTCCCCTGACTCAAAGTATGACTGTCTTGCCCTGAATAGCCAAAACTCCACCTTCCGTGACAAAATAGTATTATATCTGTATTTCAATCAGGTCAACTCCCCATTAGATGACATTCGGCGCTTCAGCTCTGCCTTGGCACTTTTAATCTTCCCTTCCAATTTCACTAGTTCTTGTGCTTTGGATCTTTTGGTGAATGAGGCATACTGTATGATCCGGCCCCTAAGAACTGCCTTAAGTGCCTCCCAAACCACGCCCATAGAGGATACTGAAGACCAATTTGTTCTCCATATAGACATTGATTTCAGCCTTTAGCATTTGTTGGAATTTAGGATTTTTCAAAAGGGATACATTAAAGCACCAACTATATGATTTCTTTTCATTGTTGCTATGTGGCAACACCTCTAAACACACCAGGGTGTGATCTGAGACAAAAAAAAAAAAAAAAAAATTCCAATTGAGCAATAAACAACAGATAAAATGAGGGACTTTATATATATATATATATATATATATATATATATATAAAAATCTATTCTAGAGTAAATCTTATGGACTGATGAAAAAAAAATGTATAGTCCCTACCAGATGGGTTCAAAAGTCTCCAAATATCTGTAAGACCCAGATTTTTACACATCCTGTGAAGCATCAATGTTTCTCTAGGGGGCTTACACATTTTTGCTTCACTATGATCAAGGACTGAGTCCATCAAAAGATTATAGTTTCCTCCCAATATTATATCATGAGGGGTGCCAGCGGCTTTCAAAATCCCTTCAAGATCTAAAAAAAAGGCCCTGATCATCAAAATTAGGTGCATAAATATTAGCCAAAATAAGAATTTGTCCCTGAATTTCAGCTAAACCAATAATGACTCTTCCTAATTTATCTTTACTCTGTTTGAGACATTTGAATTGGAGATGTTTACTTATCACCTTAATGACTCCCCTGTTCATACTCGAGACAGCACTATAAAAAAAAAAAGCCCACCCCATATCTTCCCAAATTTTTCAGCTTCCTGCAGAGAAATGTGCATTTCTTGAAGAAACACTATATCATATTTCTTATGCTTAAGAAGAGAAATAACCTTCCTTCTTTTTATGGGGTGCTCCAACCCATTCACATTCCACGTGGAGCGAGACAATCCACTCATATTAACATTTGACATTTTGACTGTGGCAGGGCGGAGGGCGGGGCCGGGTCATGATTCTGCACACCCAGCCCCTAATTAGGCTGATTAAGCCCGAGAGGGATAAGGGCGACAGGAGACGGCAGTGTGACAGAGAGAGTGTTACCGGCAGCTGTCCGTCACCTGTTTATGTTTGTGTCTTTTTGGTTAAGTTTATTATTGAACTATTATTTATATTGTTAAGCCGGTTCTCACCTCCTCCTTTCCATTGAACTGTGTTACATTGACATATAAGAAAAAATGTATTGTGTGTCAAAAACAAGATTATAAAAAGACCACATTCCAACATTAGGAACAAAACAAACAGAAAAAAGAAAAATGTGCGCATTAACCCTGTGCATGACATTGCCAACTGGCGTCCATCCCTCCAAACTCAAACAATCCATGCACACCTACGAGAGCCCCAGCGACAACTTTGCTGTCAGATTGCTCAGGTCCGGTGTTTCTATACAAATTTTGTATGCAGCAAAAGATAATCTATAAAACAAACTCCAGCCAATAGGCGGAATAAACACAAAGAGCATGTAGATTCAGCCATAAAACTGTCCTGAAGGTGACACTCCACAAAAAATACTCCCAGTGCTAGGCGGAACCAGCACAAAGAGCATGTAGATTCATCCATAATACTGTCCTGAAGGTGTGTTACTATACAAAATAAACTCCAGCCGCTAGGCAGAGCCAGCACAAAAAGAGCACACAGATTCTTCAAACAGTCAAGGGAATATTCAGTGAGCCGGTCCACTCAGCTGCAACGTGAGCACAACAAGACGACCCACTCACTCCATTGACTTTATGAAGGACATCGCTTGCTGTGGGCATGTAAATATTTTACGACCATCCTTAGCATCTATTCTCAATTTGGCCGGGGAAATCAATGCAAAAGCGACCTTCTGTTGATGTAAAAGTTTCTTGCATTCCTTGAATCTATCACGTTTCTCTCGTCAATTTCGCAAAGTCTGGGATCAAGAAAATGCTGTGTTTTTTTCAAGAAAGCCTTCTTTTACTCCTCGCATAACAAGATCTTTATCGGATGATCTCAGAAATTTGGCCAGAATTGATCGGGCCTGTCTCCCTCCATGGATCACTGAGCCAGAACCCTGTGAGCTTGCTCGATTTCCAGCTTATGGCCTGCCATGTCGAGCAAACTCGGAAAGAGCCCTTCCAGGAATTCCACCATATCCTGTCACTCCACTCCCTCCGGGACTCCCACGATACGGACGTAATTCCACCAGCAACGGTTTTCCATGTCCTCCAACTTCTCCCAGACACGCTCCAAATCCACCTTGGTTGCTAGCGGATTAGCAGATAATTCCCTCTCTGATGACTCCAGGTAATCTATCCGTTTCTCGACATCACCCACTCTTGTAACCACATCAGTAAAGCCTCCATAACGGTGATCGATCGACATATCACAGCAAGATCCTCTAAGTCAGCAATGGCCTTCGTCAGCACTGCCGACATGTTTAGCATCTCCCGCCGCAATTCTCCAACCAAATTGACTCCAAGGCCCGCAGCTTGCTCAGGGATGTCAGCTTGAGCACGTAAGTGTCTTTTAATGTCTCCAGAACCTGAGGATTTTGAATTCTTTCACATATTGTCCTCCTGGAACAGTTATGGAATGTCTATCGAATGTATCGAATCTCACTTATGTCATAAAAAGCATTAAAACTAGCAAAGTGTGCAGAGCTTGCCGTTCACACGTCCGATCCTCCCATGGCGTCACGTGACTCCGACAAAAGTGTTTCTAAAAATCTCTATCAATCATATTTTAAAATAACTGTTTCACTGCTGTTTTTGTTTTTAAAGAAATGACAATAAAAAATATTCTGCAATATTCATGCCAACAGTATGTTTTTCTTTCTTTTTTTTTTTTACTGTCTCTAGACGGTAACACCACATGACACTTTTTACTAGAAAGAAGAAAAAAACAAAAAACAAACTGAAAACCTGTTCATCAAAGAAGAGGTGTTTTCAAGTAATTGTTTTGTGTGAATTGCATTTTTTAGGTATTTTTATGTACTGAATAATGTATAACAGCATTGCAGTGGATTAATATCAAATGAACACAATCCTGGTCGCAAATTCTTAACTTACGATTGCCATTCCGGTACAGCAGGAAGGGGTCTTGAAGCTGGAATTCCAAGTCTTTATTTATCGGCTCCACCAAGTTTTCCGTACTCAAACGGTTCATGATTGTGAAGCCATGATAAGGGGATGCTGACCTGCAGACAAACCCAGTTATTCTGACATCACTGATCAATTGCATAATGGTTCATGTCTCTAGGACACAAATTTTAACAACGTTAGTTACAGACCTGGCATAAACAAATAATGTGCCTTCAATCTCAGTCTTTTCCTGTTGAAGAGAGAGAGAGAGAGAGAGAGAGAGAGAGAGAGAGAGAGAGAGAGAGAGCTTTCAAAAACATTGCATACCGCTCACAAATGAAAATGGCCTTAACTTGCCTATCATTCACAACTTCTTTCAGATGGTTGTGCCAGAAGTTGTTTTTCATTTGAATATTGGTTGTATTATCTCATGTAAGTTAATATTGATTTTACTGTCAGATGAATGTTGATTTTATTCTCAGCTTTTGTTGGTTTCGCTTTGCCTCAACTCCCATTCAGATAGAATCAACAGCTAAATATACATTTGCTTTGTTTACTAAGTTCTCGACAGCCATTAATCCACATTGAAGTTCCAGCACACCTACAAGCTGTCAGTGTCCTAGTATTTATGCTATAATGTCTAATAAATCAAACCAGATATCAGCACTATTGATGAGATGATGAGCTACTGGCGTTGCTATTAGCAACAGCAAGCTAACTGAGGTCCGTGTGCTGATTCAGTACATAAGTGTCAATCTCACCCATTCGTTTGCTTTAGAGTTGAATGTGTACAGAGCGACCTGTCCGGTGACGTCCAGTAGTTTGACTATGTAGGGATCATAGTGCTGCAGAGCCGCTAGACTCATGAGCTGACCTGCTTTATTTACACACTCCATCGCTGCACCTGCACGGAGCGCATTACACGAGCAACACTTCCGGTTACTGCGGTCTTATGTACGCGTTTTAGTTCCGCTCATGTGGTTCCGATAAACAGCTGCTCTCACCCGAATGATGAGAAGAGGTTCCTTGGAAATTTCACTTTTATCCAGTTTGTGATAATGTGTCATTTTGGCTGATGGTATAATATGCATTTTCTTATAAACTTTTTATTTTTCGGCCATTCCAAGAACGAATTGGAAGTGTTTTAAAAATCGTTTTAACATATTCAAAAACACATGTGCTGTGAAATTATTATTAAAAGTGTATTTCGAAGATTAACCCTTGTGTGTGTGTGTTTTTTTTTTTATCTGAATTCAAGACATTTTAGTGTAACTGACTTGTCTTTTTATTGACTTTTTTCTCCTGCAGAAAACAAATTAAGATTTTTAGAAGAATATCTCAGCTCTGTAGGTTAAAACAATGCAAGTGAATGGTGACCAGAACTGTGAAGCTCCAAAAAAAAAAAAAAAAAAAAGCCAGCATAAAAGTAATCCAGTGGTTTAATCCATGTCTTCAGAAGAGATATGATAGGTGTGGGTGAAAAACAGATCAAAATGTAAAGCTTTTTTTTTATTATAAATATCCACCTTTGACCAGCCCCGACCAGAGAAAAGACAAAAAAAGAAGAATGTGAAAGTGGAGATTTATATGGAAAACAAATGACTTAAATATTAATCTGTTTCTCACCTACACCTATCATATCGCTTCTGAAGACATTTATTTAACCACTGGAGTCGTATTAATTACTTTTATGCTGCCTTTGTGATTTTTGGAGATTCAAAGTTCTGGCCACCATTCACTTGCATTTTATGGACTTACAGTGCTGAAAGATTCTTCAGAAAAATCTTTGCTTGTGTTCTGCAGAAGAAAGTCATACACATCTGGGATGGCATGAGAGTGAGTACATTTTTATTTTATTTTGGTGATTTTGGGTGAACTATCCCTTTAACTGTATTGAATTAGTATAATTGCATTTACAAGACAAAAGCAAGATTAGTCAAATTAAATTCTGATTCTGAATTATGTTTGTATAAATGTGTTTGCGTTTGAGTTCATCGGTGCTTATGGTAGAAAAATCATAATCAAGTAAATAATTTTAGTTTATGTTGGAGTGAAATCTGGTGTTAGAACAGTAGCACAGTAGGCATGAGTCAGAGGATTATTTAGGAGGGATTATCTGCTACAGACAGGTAATCCTGCACCACACTCCCTGACATTCCCCTGTGCTTTAAACATATGGCTATAATGAACTGAAACATACGTGCTCAGTGAATGAGGTGCTGTGGTGAGAGAGATGAATGGCGTTCATACTGGGAATCCGAGGTAAGGCTTAGATTTAGTTTAGTTTAATTGCTGTTGCTTCATCAGGACAATGAGATTTAATGTGATGTATGTTGCTACTCTGCCATAGTAGTGACTTTATAAAACCAAAGTCTGAACAAAATCTAATCCAGCAACAGATGTCAGAGGTGTCCAGCAGAGGAGAAAGTGTGTTCGTTTATTTATTTATTGGTGGTGTGAGGCAAGCATCATTAATACTATTGCTCACACTTTGATACATTGATACAACTGCACTATTTGTGCTACATACATTTTGGATTTATCAAATTATGCAACATGTGTCGAAGTGTACTTTTACTTTTTTAAGTGATTTTTGTCTATAACATACAATAAAACAGATTAAAAAAATAAAAAATAAAAATAAAAAAAAAGTTACATATAAGAAGGGACCCAAGCCATATCTAGAGACCATGCCTGTTGCAAGAGACCCCTGGAAACCCTTAGTGACAGAATGAACTTTAGTGGTTTTATGCAACTGGGCCAATATATAGAGACTTGGGGTTGGGCTCTTTTGACTTGGGCTAGTAAGTGACCACTTAGCCATGCCCCAGATACCCTTACCAACTGCAATGTCCTAGGAACTACCCAAAACACCTAGCATCTTGGTAGCGAGTTTTGCACAGGCAAACACCACTCACATTTTCTTTCAAAAAGTTCATCCAAAAATGTAAATCCTTTCACCATTTACTCACCCCATGTTGTTCCAAGCCGGTTTGAATTCTGCTTTTGTGCTGCAGGGAAGAAACAAAAGTTATGCAGATCGACAGACACAGTCAAGATTCACTTTCATTGCATCTATTTTTCCATACAATGAAAGTGACTGGTGACTGTGGCCAGGGCCATAGCTAGAGGGGTGAAAGGTGGTAATGATTCTAGTGGCCCACAGGTCCAGGGGGGCTCCACAACAGATTCTAAACTGTATTTTTTTTAATAGGAAAGGGTCCTAAAGCAATATACAGACAGGGGCCCCAGAATACCCAGCTACGGCCCTGACTGTGGCTGTCAGTCCCTAAAATTCTGCTTAAAGGAATATTCCGGGTTCAAGTTAAGCTCAAGTATAATGTTGATTAGCACAACAACAACAACAACAACAATAATAATAATAAAAATAAAATTTGACTTGCCCCTCCTTTTCTCTTAAAAAGGCAGAAATCTGTGGTCCAGTGAGACACTAACAATGGAAGTCAATGGGGCCAATTTTTGGAGGGTTTAAATGCAAAAATATGAAGCTTCTAATTTTATAAAAGCACTTACATTAATTCTTCTGTTAAAACGGAATATTATTATTGTGTTCCACAGACAGAGGACAATTTTTTTTAACGGATTTCGAACAACACGAGGGCGAATAAATGATGACAAAATGTAAATTTGTTGTTGCACTATTCTCGAAGAAAGAGTAAAAAGCTGGTCTTTTGGCACTCAATGTGAAAGGCCTCGGATTAAATTACCTGTTGAAAAGCCTGTTAGATGTTCTGCAAGGGTAACTGAATATAATTCCAGGCAACTGTATTCACCGAGCGTCTTAATTTAAAACAGACGTACAAATACAATAGAGAGAGAGAGAGAGAGAGAGAGAGAGAGAGAGAGAGAGAATCAATGGTCAGCTTGTGTAGAATAAAATAACATTTGCGATTAAGTGAATGTAGCGCGTCGGGACGTCTGAGGTTGTTTGAATGACAGCTTGCGCGATGGCGCTCACAGGATTAAATCTGTACAGAGGAGTGATGCGCGCGCTCGACACCCGGATGTTGCGAAGAAGATGCGCTCGTGGAGCTCAGGGAATCAACATTTATCTTGAACATTATAGATGTTATGAGATGATTAAATAAAACCACACGACCTGGAATAAAATACTAATAAAGAACAGATTTTCAATGTGGAGGTGGGAATGGACGAGTTAGAGGAACCGATTAAAGGTAAACCAACAAATCAAGATGTGATATGGACGCGCGCAATACGGCATTTAATGTAGTTTGACTATGCGAAACTATGAAAGTCTGATTTCTAAAGGCTTAATTTTAACTGGTGATTTTGGTTATTAACTGGTGAAGTGTAGATGTCCAAAAGTTCTGTGTAATGCTTTAGTGCGCATTATCATACTTCACCATATGGAGCATATCAGTAAATAACACTGTATCTTTACACACATAATTTACAACTACAACAATAACACATATTGTGTGTTTACAAGCGTCTCCGTAGAATAAATGCATAGCCTATTACAAACAATGGCCTAAAAAGCTTTTTGACACTTAAGACAAAAAATGTGTGAATGTCATTACATTAGATATCAAAATATTAAAGCAAGTAACAAGAAAATAGCACAAACACACTCGCAAAACATTTGACAAAAATAGTTTTTTTTTAGGTTTTTAATGATGAAATAATAGGCATAGTGATCAGAATTACACTTTCATTGTGACACGTAGTTGTCAAACGTTACTAAAACATGTTTATTGTTAAAGTAGGCGAATATTACAATTTCAATACAAGTTAAAGCTGAAGTTTGTAATTTACAGAATTGCAATAATAAACATTATTTTCAAAACAGCTTTTTCGAATAATGTTGATTACCACAAAAATGACTTTCGATTTGTCCCTCCTTTCCTTTAAAAAAAAGAAATGTGAGGTGTATAACTTTTTATAAGGACTTACATTAATTATTCCGATAAAACTGTATTATTTGAGCTGTAAAGTTGTTTAAATAGTTGTTTTTACGGTCATTTTAGGGTTTTAGGGTTTAAAGCAAGCAATACATTTAACGAAAATGAACTTTATACAGAAAAGGTTGGTTCATATTTTAGTAATTATTTGGTATTTTATCTCACTAAAATTATGTTAACACGACACATATTTTATGTCTTGTCTTGTCGCTTTAGGTTTGAAACAGTGAGTAACGTTTACGGATTGACCCCATTTACTTCTATTGTAAGTGTCTCACTGTAACACAGTTTTTTGCTTTTTTTAAAGAAAAGGAGGGACAAGTCGAAATTCATTTTTGTGCTAATCAACATTATGCCACACATGCTGTCAATTGAGCTCAACTTGTATTGAACCCGGAATATTTCTTTAAACTCCACACGTGGTTACTCTGCTAGGACTCCTGTGTGAACTTGATGAGAATTTGCTTCATACTAGAGTTCTACAGACAGTACATTTTGCAGATACAGACAACTTTGGTGGTCAAAAAAGCAGATAACTGATTAATCAGACGATAGCTTTAGAATGTTAAAAACATTCGTGGTCTTTCCTTACTATGATGGGCAGTGCTGGGTAGTAACGGATGACATGTAATCTGGATTACGTAATCAGATTACAAAAAATGAAGTACTTGTAATTGGATTAAATTACATGTTAAAATACTCGTAATCAGATTACAGCTACTTTTTATAGATTACATATTAACAAGGCAATGGCAGTAAATTGTCAATAATTTATTGATCATTCTACACTGTTAAGAATTTTACCGTCAAAAAAGAGTAAAGAACTGGCAGCAGGGTTGCCAGCATGTTATTGTAAAATTAATGGTGTCTTGCTGTTGCTGAAATTTACAGTTTGCTTCTGTTTTTGCAAATACAGCATAAAGCTGTAGTCGCCAGCATCATACTGCAAAAATACAGTGTTTTGCTGTTGATCAAATTAACAGCTTGATACTGATTTTGCAGCTACAGTATACAACTGTAATTTAGCAGCATATAGCTGTCCAATTACATACTATCTACTGTTGTTGATATTAACAGCTAAATTCCCAGCATGCACTGCAGCATGAAGAAATTCGATTTTTTTACTATTTACTGGTTTATTTTGACATTGTTTTTGTTGCAGTCTAAGTTACTTGTATTTTAATGTTCAGCTTTTACTTTTTTACATATATGTTTGTTAATCGTCACCATTGTTGCATTTTGTATGCTGAGAGTTGATTTCTGTGTGTGTCTTGTTAACAACTCGTGTTATGCAGTAAGTTCATCAAAATCATCAAACACTCAATTTGCTGATATCATTTTGCTGAAATATCCTTTACTGTTTTTGCTTTTATGTTTTTTTATAGTAGGATCAGACATTCAGTCTGACCTTAGCTTTTGTCTTCTAAGTGGCACAGTCCAACAACTTGTATTTTACTTAAACATAAATTGAATGGCTAGAAGAACATAATATAATAATAAAGAGGGTCCAAGATGCCAGCTCAAGAGAACATAATCACCATAATGGTTATTTCAAACAAAACACAACTATTGATAACAAAACAACAACACTAAATAAAACTAAGACTTCTATTAAGGCTGAATAAAAACTTTTGTACATGTTTTTTTTTTTTGTTTTTTTGGCATTGCCAAAGCATACATACTTATTCAAGGGCAAAGGCTTATGGGTATTTCACCATTATAACCTACAATGCAGTGCTATACTGTTATTTTACTATGTACAGTTTTTTTTATTTTTTATTTTTTAATAAAAAATATACTTTTCAATCCTGGCAACATTTGACATTTAATATGTACATTGCTTCAGTGGTTGATTTATACTTTTTTAAATTTGATTTCTCATTAGACAGACAAGTGAAAGCTGATGTGAGATGATAAAGAACAGAGGAGTTGGTCAGAAACATCATGAACACAAAACATGTGGTGGGGGGGGGGGGGGGTTAAAATACAAGTTTCAGAATGTTACTGGCTTTCACCAAGATGATATTGTAATTTTGAATGTTCATTTTCCCCTAATGCCTTGCAAACAACAGCTATTTACCATAAAACTAGTCACTTCACAGTGAGCCTGCTCTTGATTTCCCATAATGCAACATTTTTAACAGCAAACTATTGTATTTAAGAATCACAGTAGATTGCTGTAGGAATTTAATCATTCTCTTTTTTCAATCTTTTACATTTTTAATTCTAAATCAGCACACTGCTAATATACATTCAGTAAGTCTTCAAGTGTTTTCGGAAGAGAGGGGGAGAGTTGTGTCTATTTCACTCAGAACTGATACTCGCTACAAGCCAGCCAGGTGAAAGGTGATGTTGGAGCGGGCTACCTCAGCATTTAACCACTGGATCTATAGAGATAATTTCATTTTTAAGAATGAAATTACATAAATGGTGTGCAGCTCACACATTGAACTTAATTGCTTCAAAGGATCTAGTGGATGCCATCTCTAAGGGTCCTGCCCGCAGGGTACACAGTAGTTCCACTGCAAAATGTGTAGCAATATGGAAAAAAGCTTATTGCTCTATTGTTGCTTGACATAAAACTTGACACAATTGTTCCTTGTGTGACTCAGTGGAACTCTTGAATATTCTGCTCTTTTAGAATATTCTTGCTGTTCAAAAGATAATATCTTGCACCTCAGCTTTGGAATAGGTGATGGACCATTATTAAGCAGAAAGGGTTAAGTGTTTCAGTGTTTTTAGATGAAAGCTTTGACCTAGAAACACAGTTGCTGTTGATTTTATGATCATTAATTTTTGTTCATTTTATGATCGTTTATGGTCATTTTATGGTCATTAATGTTCGTAAAGTTGCTGTTGTTTTATGCTCTTAAAATGAATTTGATGCCTTTTTGTGTTTTGAATTATAAACTTTGGCCATGCACTGCCATTGCTGTTAGATTCAATGTTTATTTAATTCATGTAATGTTTAATGCACTTTTTAAAAAGTTCATAAGGAGCTCTTTTTGTGCGGCTCTTTTTGTTAGTAATAAAGAATGGAATACATTTTCTTCCTCTTTGTACTTTTTATGTTAAAATGATTGTGCTACTCAAATGCATGTGACATAAAAAAAAAAATAGAATTGGGCTGAACGTAATCCAAAAGTAATCAGATTGCATTACCCCAAAAATGTAATCTATGAGACTACGTTACTGATTGCATTTTTTGTAATGTAATTTGTAATCAGTACCTGATTACAATTTACATGTAATACGCCCAGCACTGATGACAGGCATAAACATATTTTACAAGAGTCTCAAATAAATAATAAACAGAGTGTCTATTTACACTAAGTGCACTAAGTGCAAATAGCCCATCTTGTTGACAGAGGCTATTTACACTAACTCTGCCCACCACTGCTCAGACCAAACTCAAGACAGCCACAACAGATTTATTTGGGGTCAGCTGCTGATCAAATGAAGGCAGGCATATTTGAATTTTTTGCGATAGGGCAGAGACATTAGTGGATTAAGAGATTGGATAACTAAGTGACTATCTGTGCTCCAATAGTCTGGTGGAAACACAGGATTTTACAATAAACTGCACACCCATGTGCAGCTGTAGTAGCTCTGGTTGTAATGACAGTATGTGTATGTGTTGTCACGCTGGAGATCCGGGTTCGAATTCCACCCCTTGACATACTTTTTCCCATGTCTCTACTCTTAATATTTCCTATAATACTACTTATAGTAATAAATAAAAGTGATTCCCTTGCAGTGATTTGGTCACAGTGAAGGTCGGGGAGTTGAGAGAAGGATTTGATCCGGATAAAATTAACCATGGTTTTACTGTAGTAATATTGTTGTAACCATGTGTTTTGGTGGACACTATATAGTTCTTATGTACTAACCATGGTGTTACTACAGTAACATGTTGTTAATAGTAGTTAATAATAACCATGTTTAATTTTGTGGTTACTATGATTTTACTAGAAAAATACCATGGTGATACTGTAGTAAAACCATGGTTAATTTTTGTAAGGTAGGGTTAGGGTGGGTGTAGGGTGTCTGTGGGACTCCAAATAAACACAGTAAAAATGCTGCATTGATGCCAATATACTGTATGTTAGTATTTAAACAAGGGTGTAAGAGTATCTGCCACTATTTGCACTAGTGTAAATAGCATCTAACGCTATTTGCACTTAGTGCAAAGAAGATGTTTTTTGTTACTTTTTACACTTCTGCCTCTGCCAATAATACATCCCAGATGCAGTTTATTGTACAACCAAAATCCCAATAGTAACCAGAAAAATAAAAATATTGAAAATTTAGTGCATAGCACAAGATGTTTCATTATTAACAAGCCAAAATACATGGTGGACACTTATTTTGAAATGACAGAGACTTGGCTCTGTTACAGTTCTATGTATGTATGCGTGTATTTAAGTATTTACCAAATCAAGCTATTTATAGCCTATATATTCACCAGATGAAATGCTTTATAAACATATTTCATCAAATGAGGTTTAATGAGGAATAAGATGAATTATTATTCATGAGAATTGAAGTTGGAGACACAATGTATGTGCTGACGGGCACATTTCCGTATACTTGCATTATTGTCAATGATGAAAAATTTTCATTCAGCAAATCCCCACAAGATCTGAGTTATTATTACATTTCACCTCTGGAGGCCACTTTAAATACTGTGCAACCAAGATGTTCTAACTGTATTCTCCATCGCCGGCCACAGAAGAAAAAGGAATAGTAATAAAAAAACGATCTGCGATTTTTTCTGATATCGATAGCCAATAAAAATTAACTATCAGCACTGATTAATTTGTAAAACCGATATTTCAATCTACCTTTACTTCATACATCCACTAAAAATCCCTGCCACACAAATTGCTTAAAAGTCATTGTAAAAATGGCTCAGAAAAGTTAGTTCTGAGAAAAGCTCCAGCAGCATTTTAACGCAAATGACACTTTCTGAAAATCTCTAAAATAAATGTTCACTTTCTGAAAAGATCTAATTTTCTCATTTGAAATTCTTCCTCTGCTCAAATACTCAATCACCATTTATTTATGTTGTCTAATTTCTCATCTGTTAATTTCAGGGGCAAACTACACCAGTGGCACCAGAGCCTCTGCCGCCAATGAGGCCCCTCCTGTGTGGTCAGAAGAGCTGTCAATTATCAGCCATCACTCTCCAGCACAGTCCGCCACTCTTTCCTGGCAGGAGGCGATTAATGTGGCAAAACAATCTCAGGGTCCCCCCCAGACTGCAAGCTTCCAGTCAGCAGCGGTCACAGCTCCGGTGGGGTCACTGGCCCAGAGGAAACGGCAACAATATGCCAAAAGCAAGAAGCAGGGGAGCACCACAAACAACAGACCGCCAAGAGCACTATTCTGCCTGACTCTCAATAACCCTGTACGCAGAGCATGCATTAACTTAGTAGAGTGGAAGTATCCTTATATCAGCTTTGATATGCATCAGATATTTAGACTGACAAACTGACTGACTGACTAATTGATTAAATGAACATTTAACATTCTGTAAACATAAGTCTTTGGGATATTGGATCATCTACTACAGGAAAACCGTTATTATGATCAGTTAGAAAAGTATCCCTAGTCAGAACAGGCTGAAGGTCTGTGCTGAGTTTAGTGCATGTAGCTTCAAAGCTCTAGGAGGAATTACAGTGAGAAATGTTTTGTCTTGATTTAGGGATTTTGAAAAAACCCTAACCCAGTGTTTCCCAAACAGGTGATGATGGGGGTATGAGTCACAATCTAAATTCTGAGATTTACCAATCATTTTATGTCATCCTACTCTGAAACAATTTCGTTTCATACGATTTCGTTCGTATGAATTCGTATGATTTCATCATGTGTAAATGCCCTGATGTGTAACGCAGAAGCACGAGTTCCGCACACGAGGTGTCAAGGACATGCTTATTAATATTATGCCTTTTCCCAAACCCCTTTTCTAAACCAAACCGATCAATAAAGTGTGTAAACATGACAAAAGTGTGACAGAAGCAAGTAATTGTTGCATATTAGATGAAAACAATGTCCAGCGACATCATTGGCTGTAGTGAAGGTTGTACGATATCATACGAATTAGCCAAATTTAAAAAAGTCGGACGAATACTTACGATTTCGCTGTGAGAGTGTGTTGGGTTGTGTCATAAAGGTCAGGGCCCATATTTACAAAAATTTGAAAGGGATAGTTCTCTCAAAAAGGAAAATTCTCTCATCATTTATTCACCCTCATGCCATCCCAGATGTGTTTGAAATTCTTCCTTCTGCAGAGAAATTTGACAAAGAAAAAAAAAGAAAAAAGAAAAGAAAAAGATACATTTAAAGCTGCTTGTTTTCTCATTTTTCAGTTTAATGTTCGGTCAGCTATAAGTAAGCCCTTGGTTGGGACTTTGCTGTTCTGCAGATGTGACTGACACATTGCACTGTTACTTCCTTAAACATTTTAACTCCAGACCTTTTGATATCTTTATACTGCTGTCAATTTTTGCCAACTGTGTGGCCTTAGCTGTTTACATCCCCTTTCCTGAAGATGATTCCAACTCAACTAATCATGATTTGGTGAGTACTGTGATCTGTGTCTCTTCTGATTTCTTATTGGCTGTCTTGTGGGATTAGATTCTGCTAATTAAGATTAAATTGAATTAGAATGGAAGTAGACAAGCACAGAGGCACATGCTGCTTATGTTTGTGCCTTGGGTATATGAATTGTCTGCTGTTTTAAAATCACAAAGAGATCACTGTAATACCTCTTTTTTTTTCCCTCTCAGCATTGAAATTAGATCTCATCTCACAAATGTCTTACAAAAGAAATTTCACAAATGTCTCCTCTAGAGTTTCAGAAGTGATCTCAACAATGTCTCAAACTGTGCTTAGATATGTCAAGATATCAAAATCTGCAATCAAATGTCAGAGATCACAAAATAAACTAAAAAAATGATCAAATTCTTCCAAGATCAAACGATCTATAATTATAATTAAAACATTTTTTTTAAAATAGTTTTATCACACATATACAGTGAAATTCTTTTTTTCACATATCCCAGCCAAGCTGGGGTCAGAGTGCAGGGTCAGCCATGATATGGCACCCCTGGCACAGATTGGGTCAAGGGCCCACCAGTGGCATCTTGGCAATACTGGGGCTTGAATCCCTGACCTTCTGATCAATAACCCAGAGCCTTAACCGCTGAGCCACATAATTTTTGGAGGAACAAATGAGACAAAACTTATGGCACTTAAAGGAATATTCTGGGCTCAATACAAATTAAAGGCTCATGAAACCCCAAAACACATTTTTTGAGATGTTAACAGATATGTACAGGTTGCACATCATTGAAAACAATGATAGCACTCATTATGTTTATTAATAAGGGGAAAGTGTTTATTTTTTTATTTTTTGCCATGTTCTTCCGGTTTGAAAACAAAAGTTAAAGCAACGTCACAAAAAACAAACAAACAAACAACAACCCTGAGTTGTGTCTGGTAGGAGAATACACATGTACATCAGTAGATTCTGAGCGTTTCTCCACATTATGCATGAGAAGGAATGCTTCCGTCCAATCACAGCACTGCCTCATGCATAAGCTCACATTTCAGCAGAGAATTTAAAATACATATGGACGTGAGGTTCCTGGTTGGCGTGAGTTCAACAGAAATACTCCCTGACCATATATTAGAGGGGCTCCGTGGGGAGATTGCATTATAGCAGTGAATTCAAAATCACACGCGGATGTGACAGAGGTTCTGGGCCGGTGTTGTGTCGAACTCTGTTTCCCCGTCGGGATCTGTTTTCCCCCAGCAGATCTGTATGGGGAAACAGTATCTGATGATAACATTCTCCGCTTTCAGAATGCGTTCCCCCATGCACAAACCTGAGCCTAACCCTACCGTACCTTTCCTGCCCTAACCCACACTACTCTACCCCTAACCCCATACCCTATCGGGGCTAGGGGGAAACAGATTACAATGGGGAACACAATTTGATACAACACCAGCCTTACGTTGTCATGACATTGGAGTTGAAATACTGGATAATTTTAAATGACAGACAAGGTTAGTAAGGGATTTTATCACACTAGGGTCATGCTAACACGTATTATGCATAAGTATTGTGACAGTGTATATTTAATGTTTTGTGTATTGGACCCATTTACTTTCACTGTGTGTGCCTTACTGAACAAGATTATTTTCTATTGAAAAAGAGGCATGAATCGAAATAATTTTCTGTGGTAATTAACATTATGCCACAAATGCTGTCAATAGAGTTTAACTTTTCTAAACCTAAAACACTTCTTGTAAGAATAAATATCTATAAATTATTGTAAAGTCAGAAAGCAGTGCTGGTTTAATGGTCATGTCTGCTCTGAGTGCTGTGCTCACTTCATTCTCAAAAGTTTGAACCAAACAAATCTTTTTGCTAATTTGCAAACAGTTCAATGTCTTCACTCTTCACACTTTTGTCCCATGACTGATGTACAGCAAAGTGCCCCCAAAATCTTTTGTTTTCATCCCTACTCATAATGTGATGTTCAGCCATCTCTGTTGTGTGTTTGTTTTTTAGAAGGAGCTCTTCACCCCCTCCCATCCAACATTTTTACATCTTTTCACGCCCATGCCATTAGTCTTTTTTCAGTCTGAGGTTTGAATGGATTGGTGCTGAACTAGGGGGGTTTCATGACATTTTAAACTAAATGACAGCATTTGTGGCATAATGTTGGTTACCACAAAAATTAAGTTAGATTCGTTACTCCTTTAAAAAAAAAAAAAAAAAAAAGGTTACAGTGAGGCACTTACAAATGGAAGTGAATGGTGGCCAATTTTTTAATGTTAAAATACTCACTGTTTCAAAGTATAGACACAAGACGTAAACAATATGCGTGTAAACATGATTTTACTGTGATAAAATCGCTTAGTAAACTTTTCTGTGTACGGTTCAGCGGCGATTACTCAGGGCCAGCAAAGCCTTCACTGCTGTCCTAACATGCCTAATAAATAAATATTTTTTCATCCTTTCATTCTCATTAACCTTTTTGCCTATGTATTTTCAATCACTTTCCACTCCTAATTCATCTACAAACGAATAGCAAAAAACAAAAAAAAGTTTATCCAATCAGAATTTATTCCTCGATGCTCACAAGCATGACACAAATCGCATGCCCGAAGTCATGCTCCTTAGCCGAAGCAGCGCTTGAGTCTGAGCTCCACCCCGTCAGGCCTTCAGAATTTCCACAGTATCCTTCAACACTGCAGTGAATAGGCATCTAAAGTCAGATTGTCAGATTCATCAGCCAATCAGGTTGATTTATTTGTTCTTGGTGGGTGTGGTCTTTAGGACATGTCCCAGTCCAGGCCTTCTAGCTGGCCTTGAGTGACGCAATCACACTTTAAGTGATGTACGCAATTTGAAAGCGAAGAGCGTGAGATGCTGACGAGTCGGCTGTCATCACTGCCTCATCACCACTGAGAAAGAGATCCTTATGGATATAAAAACCTGAGATGTTCTGCATGTTCGTGCTATTGAATAATTAAACAGGAAAGGAGGGCTGATTTTCACTTCAAGCAAATTGGTAAGTGCTTTTTGCATTGTTATAGCAACATCAGGAGTTTTCTAAGTGTAAATTATGCTGCTTGAGCATTCAGTGTTGGATCAAGTTTTGAAAAGTAACCGTGTACCCTGACGAAACAAAATGTATTGCAAGCAACATTTAAATCGCACATATTCGTATTAGACCACCTTGGTTCTGGCTTTTGTGTGTGGATGTGTTTTTAAAATGTCAATTGGTGTTATAAGTTGACTGCCACGTAATGTATGATAGGCATATGGTGTCTTATTCATTGTAAAACTGTGTTTTCTTAATGGCATTAATCGCTGAAGGCCTAGACTTAAAATGCACAGGCCACCACTGGTAAAGTTATATCCAGTTTTACAACTTTGTTACCAGGACGCCGTGATGGCGTAAACCCTGTAATCCCGATATTTTAGTTGTCAAAATTTTTTACAATTTCAGTGTGGAATTAATGAATCTGGTTCCATCATTTATTGCATCATCTCTTTGATATTTAAGAAATAAAACATCAAAATATAGCAGAATATATTCTATTCTATTATTTACTAATTGTTTTGAAAATGCTTTGAAATTTTTAAACTATCTAAACATCTTATAGATCCATTTGTGATGGATATATGTGCTGGGTCGCTAAAGACTCGAGGTATGTAATAATCTTTGGCCACACACCCATGCATCTACGGGTTTAGGTATACATTCATCAGCATGCTCTACTATGTAAGCTTCAAGAACCCTTGCACTAAGATGGACTTCAGCTGAGCCTGACCATTCGAGGGTTGGATCCAGTGACAGTGGTGTGAGAGCGACTGCTCTAAAGATAATTTCTGATCTGTATGTGCTGTGCCTTGCCGTATTAATGGCAGCTGTAGTAGTTTTGCATTGGTAAGCCTTTATGGGGCTGCCATAAGCATGTCTTTGCGTTTGGCCTTTTTTCTTAATAACTACAGAATGCTGTCTGTTTATCATTATGCGCCTTCAACTCAGTAGATGCAGGCGCGCTTTAAAGTACCTCTGGGCCCTAGTAAAGTATCGCTGGTCTGCAGAGGCCCCCTTCCAGTTGTTGAACAATGCCACTATACTGACGCCTTTTTTCTGATTAACATTGTTTTATTGATTCATATAGATAACAAAGAAAAGCAAGACAAATATACACAGAATCAACATTTAACCCCCACTATTACCCCTCCCAATCCCCAACCAAAAAAATATATAATAATCACACACATTTAAAACTAAACCTCTCTCTCCACTGCCCCTCCCCGGGACTGGGCGGGGGGGAGGGGAGGGAACATGAGGCACAGGGGGTGGAGAGAGAGAAGAGAGAGAAGAAGAGACTGCTTCGCCACCTCCTGGGAACGCCGACATGTAGTCCTCTGCCAGCTGGACGGCTTCCTCCAACGACGCCGGGCGGTGGCACTGGACGCGCTCGGACATGCCTCGGGGGAGTTGGGAGACAAACTGCTCCAGTACCACCGTGGGTTCCCCCCACCAGCAAACATTTACGGCAGGCGTCACGGAGCTGCTGCGCAAAAGCGAACGGGTGGCCGTCTTTCCCGAAGCTCAAAGAGTGGAAGAGCTGCCGACTCTGATCCGGGGTCCGACTGGCCTGTTGCTGGATGGCCTTCCTCAGGTGATTGTAATCCAGGAGGCTGGCGGTGGGAAGTTGTTGTACTGCCAGCTGTGCCTACCCGGAGAGCAGGGGCAACAGGCGGGCCGCCCACTGATCGGGAGGCCACCTCCAAACCTCTGCGGTCTTCTCAAACAGGTCAAGGAAGGCCTCCGGATCGTCGTTTGGCCCCATAATTGTGAGGGCCATAGGTGGGACAGGCTCCGAGGTGGTCGCAGCGCCAGCTCCCTCCCTGGCGATCAGGCTCCGGAGCACCTGCCGGTCCTCCGCTTGTGCCTGGAGCAGGACTTGAAAGCGTTGTTCCTGCTCCCGGTGTACCTCCACGAGGGCTTGGTGTTGGGACTGCTGGATACTGGTGAGGGTCTTGAAGACTTCGCCCAGCGGTGAGGACTCCATAATGGCGTTCTCCTCCAAAGCCGGGTTTCAACACCACTGTAAAGGATCTTAGTTCGTGGGCAATGGAGGAGTCAGGAGACAACGAAGCAGGCTCAAGGTCAGTCCTTTTATTAGCTTTATTTAAACACACACAATCGACGGTAACCATCGATAACAAAGGAATAGTTTTTTAAATAAATAAAAGCACTCTAAATCATAAACACACACTCTCTCTCTCGGTTCGGGGCTGTCGTGCTTTCTGGTCACTCTCCCCTCTCTGATGCTTTGGCATGCCTTTTAAGTCTCCCTCCGTCATGAGAGACAGGTGTTAGAGATAATTATGAGCCAGGTGACGAGCCTTACCACTCTCCCTCTCCCGGAGACTGAAACATGACCACGCCCCCCATGCCACAACAAGTTATCTGCTGTGACAACAAAATCAACAACAAAAATGTAAATAAACCCATGCAAACGACCAAACAATTCAACCATATTATTCATGCCCAAGTGCATGCTGGGAAGAGGTTGAATGGGACATCAAACTTTTTGTGTAGGCCAATTGAAACTTAAATAAATGCATTAAACAAATTCTTTGATTGACCATTGTTTTTATGTGCTCAACAAAAATGTATGTGTATGTTACGGCACTCAGCGATGCAATAAATAAATAAATAAATAAATTAATTAAAAAAACATGCTGTAAAAATAAATCTTTGATGCAACAAAAGTAGATCTAAATTGAATGTTGTAATTAGGGCTGTCAGTTGACTACAATTATAAATTGAATTATATACATGATATGCCAATGAATCTAATTAAATCACATACCTGTATATCAATATTTGCAGAAAAAGGCCTCTATATAAAAACAATATACAATGATTAAATAATAAAAATGTAAATAACTATAAGTATAATATATTTATAGTTTTATATAAATAAATATAATATAGTATACAGTATATATTATAAAATTATTAATATAATTAAAATACATTACATTATTGTGGCAGACAAATAAAGAATTGATTAGAAAATACAAAAAGTGGCTAAGAAGACAGTATATTGTTTATTTCCATATTAATGAACGTAAACCTATCATTAGCCTACAGTCCACAGTAATCCATTTAGAATTTGAATTCATAAAACAGTAGAGGTAGACTTATTATAAGGGCTTTTCTTAGGATGTGTCTATGCACTTTTAGAGCTTCTTATTTTGGTTGCATCACGTCATAAACATTTTTAGGTCACCGTGTCAAGGTAAACATGAGAAACACACACATTGAGACCCCTGCATTCGGAGTTGCACTCCGTCCAGCTGTATTTGAAGGCAAGAATGCATCCTCTTCTTGTGTGAGTACTATAAGTATAATATATTTATAGTTTTATATAAATAAATATAATATAGTATACAGTATATATTATAAAATTATTAATATAATTAAAATACATTACATTATTTTGGCAGACAAATAAAGAATTGATTAGAAAATACAAAAAGTGGCTAAGAAGACAGTATATTGTTTATTTCCATATTAATGAACGTAAACATTTTTAGGTCACCGTGTCAAGGTAAACATGAGAAACACACACATTGAGACCCCTGCATTCGGAGTTGCACTCCGTCCAGCTGTGTTTGAAGGCAAGAATGCATCCTCTTCTTGTGTGTCTGCTGTCAGTGAGTGTGGTTTGTTGTCTGTACAGCTGGAGTTGTTCTGACTGCCCCCTGCTGAACATGATTTGTAAAAATATGAAGGTGTTACTTCAAGCTTGGATTGTTCCAATCATAGGAATATAATTATAATAATCTAATAAAATAAAAATAATCTAAATTGTTTTAGATTAATTTTGCATCCTTAATATATGGTGCTTATTGTTTTATGTTTACAACTGAGACCAGTTTAAATTTTAGGAGATGGACAGAATGTTTTTTTGTCATATACAAATTAACTTAAATTTTTTATTGAGAAATTACAATTACAGAATAAAGCCCTTTATTACACAGCTCTCTGGAATACTCGATTCTAATTGGTCAATGGTGCCATCTAGTGGTCAGATATGTGAATGTACAGTTGTTAAAAGAAAAGCTAAAGTCCTCGTTTACATGCACTTCAGAAAATGGCTTACTCCAGGGATTTTGCAGAAAGCAAATAATAGAAAGCATGGAAATGCAAACATGTTTATCCTTGCGCTTTTTAAGGGATTAAAAGAAAGCGGTTTAACACACCTAAGTTTCTGCCAGAGAATGTGGTTTGTGTCCATGTAAATGCACAAGTGATGTTTTTACAGGTTTCTGAAGACTGCACATGTGTGTATGTGCTCAGGTGTGCTGGGGGAATCCCGGAGTATGACATAACCTGGAAACCCCACTATTGTAACAATGCACTCACAGATGTAATGTAACACAGCATGTAAACACAAACACTGCTTTCATGTCTTAAGCAGCTTTCTCACAATAAGCACCTTTCTGGTATCCATGCTAATGAGTGGATAATGAGTTATAATTTGACATCCGTTCAATCTCGGCAGAAGGTATTACTCCATCCCCTGAGTGACGTCATTAACAACAGCTCTATATTACTGAATCAATGTGGTTCTAACGATGGATGTGCCACTTAGTTACTAAGCTTTGGAAAATAGTCATGGCTAGCTAGTTAATTTATACAACGATGCATCCGTACAATGGTGGTTAAGTAGTGAGTGTGTATGGGTCGTTGTATGGGAAATGCCCAGTATTGGCAGAGTACCCTGTATTTCATAAACAATACTGGAATGGCTGATGTCTAATTATCAGTAATTCATTCAGTCAAGCTATCATAATGCATATTGTTTTGAAAATGTAGAACAAGTGCGTTTGATTGGTTCAGTGTGATGCTCCAGGGCTTTGAGCAGCATTTGGCTTGTCCAGTGAGATTAGCCTCAGCTGAGTCAGTGACACCAGTATTTAACCTTTCTTTCTCTCACCATGTCCATTACACTCACTCATGCATGCTTATCGATCATTCCCAACCTACAAACGCGAGCAGTCACCTATTTTCTCAGTTCCACAATAATATGTCATGAGTTAGCATTGTGGGAGGAACAGAGTGAAAAGTACGTATTTATGAACTGATAATCTGCCATTTCACTCATGATTTTTGTGAAATTTCACTAGTGTTTATTTCTCCAGGAAAATACTGACTACATCATAAACTACAACATGTTTTTTATGCAGTGGTTCAACACTTATCACAGATGTGTCTGCTGTGTGCATGAAAGCAATGGCAAATCAGAGTCCAACCTATGACATACTGGTGTATAAAACAGCAATAAAGTAAGAACAGAAGAATTGCTTTGGATGTGTAGCTTACATAAAGACTACATCATGCAGTTGCCTCACACAGAATTAAAGTATTTTAATGTAAATTCTATTAATCGAAATAATCGCAATTACAAGTTTTTGATATGCTTGTGCAGCCCTAAATGTGAAACATGGTGCAGGGCAGAAATAAACACAGAAATATGCATGCAGTCATATTTGTGTGTGAGCTCAAATGGAGAGGTAGTTGTAGTTGACATTAACCCATCTGTAAACCAGAAGGAGGGGAGTAAAAGAGGATGATAGGAGGATTATATCTTCACTCACCCTCTCTCCCTTCAATCTCATCCCTCACCCAATTCCCTTTCTGTCTCTTTCTCTCACTATTCCTCTTTTCAATCGGTCTGGCTGTTCAATTAAATACACTCTTATTTCAAAAGCTTATTTTGAGAGCTTAAAGAGAAGAACGATTAGAGAATGTCCCACACATTCAAACAGCTTGCAAATCTTTCTTATATAGCAGCATTTAGTAAAAGACTAGCATTTTAAAAACACATACTCATCCAGCATATTTCAAGTATACAGTAAATCCACTTTAAGTCTTTTAAAAACAAGGTCCGTGTCACCTTCACTAGGTATCATCTTTTTATTATTATTATTATTTTTTTGTGTGGATTTTCTCCCCTTTTCTCCCCAATTTGGAATGCCCAATTCCCAATGCGCTTTAGGTCCTCGTGGTGGTGTAGTGACTCTGAGACCTTCAATCTGCGCATCTTATCACGTGGCTTGTTAAGCGCGTTACCGCGGAGACCTAGCGTGTGTGGAGGCTTCACGCTATTCTCCGTGGCATCCACACACAACTCACCACGCACCCCACTGAGAGCGAGAGCCACATTATAGTGACCACGAGGAGGTTAACCCAACGTGACTCTACCCACCCTAGCAACTGGACCAACTGGTTGCTTAGGAAGCCTGACTGGAGTCAATCAGCATGCCCTGGATTCGAACTTGCGACTCCAGGTGTTGTTCGTTCAGACAACTGTGTTTGCATAGTTGGGACAACATTTGGGGGAATATTGTTGGTGAAACGTGTTTTTATGTAGATGCAAAGTAATGCACATTTCATAATATCTGTGACTCAAAAACCCCCAAAGCTAGATAAAAAGTAATAACTTTATTTACAGTGTAATGTGTGCAAACACTGCCACGCCAAATTCAAATACTTTGGGAATACGACTAACATGCGGAAACTTATTACACGATTCCACCCAGAGCTGGAGAAACAACAGCCTTCTGTTCCGATTGCTGCCATTGCCAATTCCACTCCAAAACCACTGAGCAAGTATTAAAGCTTCCACAAAATTCTGAAAGGGCAAAGCAGAATTGCGCCCCAACGATATTGTGGGAAAACTCTGGCTTTCTCTTGATCTACAGATGCATGAGCCATGGTACAGTGTGCCGTCTCTGCACCACCGAGCAGGAGACCAGCCTTATTCACAAAGGTGCTACTCTTGACCCGTGTTTTAAGAGACTGCCTTTTCTTTCTGATGAGGAGAGAGGAGACGTACAAAAGAGTGCATTATTACAACACTGAAATATTGCAAGGCTTACGTGTAATTATTAGTATCTTAATGTCTTACTGTATATAGAGGTCATAATAACTATTAATCAATCAAATGCGTGTTTGGTTTATGATGTTTCAGTGTGGATTGCCTTGACATTATTGATATTTAGCTGAATAGTGTTGTTTACTTGCTTCTGTTGTGTTTGCTGGAAGCAAGAAGAGGGGGCAAAAGAAGATTAAAATCCAGAAGATAGAAGACTAAAAGAAAAGCCAACAGCCCACAATCTGAAATTACAGAGAAGAAAGATCAGTGTCCTTCTGCTTCCAAAAGGAAGGCTTCATCTTTGCTACAGAATCTGCTAGGGCAGACCTTCTCTAATGCTACAGTTCCAATGCATAATCATTCAGTTTAGGTCAGAGCTGAAGACGAGATGGCCAAAGATCAGAGTGCCAAACCACTCTCTCTAGGTGAAGACCCCCTCAACTGGTGGCATGAGGTGAAATTTCCTTTGCTCTCCAAGTTGGCAAAGATATATATTCATTCCTGGAACTATTGTCTCTGCAGAGAGTCCTTTCCACTGCTGGAGATATTGTTACAGCACAGCGAAGCACACTTACACCAGAACATGTAGACCATCTCCTGTTCCTACACAAAAACTTACATGTGACTGTATCCTAAAGTTGGTAGAAGCACCATGGTAAATACTGTATTTTTATGCAATGTTATGATTTAATTTATTAAATAATTTGTTCATTTTATTTTGAAGTTTAGTTTAGTTTTCACTTCCCTGTTCCTTTTTTGTCATGTCATTTCATGTGACCCTCTTGTTTCATCATGTTTACTAGTCCTGTCTTTTCATTGGTTTATGTTTATGAGTCTTGTTATCTGGTTTAATAGTTCCGTTTATTCATTGGTTGTCTTGTTACCTTTTTAGACCATGTCTGTGTATTTAAGCCCTCATGTTTACCTTTGTTCCTGGTTGTGTATTGTTAGATTGTAACGGTCAAGTCAAGTCTTTGTTTAGTTCTTGGTTTTGTTTTGTTTACAATAAACTACACTTAGGTTTCACCTTCATTATTGTCCTCTTCTTTCTGCTCTTGTCTTCAGCCTGCCTAAACGTTACAGAATACACAACCTCAAAATTAACCCAGCAGTTTGCCTCATGCGAGAAGTGTTAATTTCCTGAAGTACCACTAACACTTCACATTTTGGATATCTCCTTTATTTAACACACCTGATTCTAATGATTGACTAATTAGTAGAGGGCTCTATGATCTGAAATGGGTGCGTCAAATAAGGGTGACATCCAAAATGTTATTGGTACTCCAGGAAAGGATTGATTCTGCACTTTGGCCAGCGAGGTAAATTATAATGATGTGGCTCTAAAATACTTTTTTCATGTGAGCTTAAATGAGCCGATTTACTCTCTGATGCCTGGCGGATGGATACATTTTACTCTGGCTCAGGATATTCACTTTGCTCTTTGGTTGAGCAGTTTACCATTTACTGTAGGAGTGGCCGATAATGACCTCAACACTCCTACAGTGGTCACCACGCCAGAGTCCTCCAGCATAACAGCCTCATCAGAGTTCACTGCCACTGCTGCCATGTCAGAGCCCACAGCTACCTTGACCTTGCCTCCATCCACGCCTACCATGTACCACATGCCAGCACACATGCTCACCACGTACCACGTGCCAGCACTCACGCCCGCCATGGACCACGAGCCACCACCCACGGCCACCACGTACTAGCACTCATGCCCACCATGGACCACGAGCCACCACCCACGGCCGCCATGATCCACCGCCCACAGATGCCATGGACCACAAGCCAGCACCCACAGCCACCACAGACCACAAGCCAGCGCCCACGCCCGCCACAGACCTCATGAGTCCTCAGCTGCCCTGTCCTCGTCCGAGTCCTCAGTGGTTTCCTGCTGCTTTGCCTGGTTTGCCCTGGTCTCTTGGCCATCCGCCGGATTGCCGTTGGTCTCTTGTTGCCTCGCCTGGTCTACCCTGGTCTCCTGGCCGTCCACCATATCGCCAGTGGTCTCCTGCTGCCTGCCTGGTCCGACTTAACAAACAAAAGCAAACACGAGGGCTTAAACACACAGACATGGGATAACAAGATAACAAGACAACCAATGAATAAACAGAACTAATAAACATAAACTAATAAAAAGACAGGACTAACAAACATGATGAAACAAGAGGGTCACATGATAAATGGTCGCCAAAGGTCTCCTGCTGCCTCACCTGGTCCTCCCTGGACTCCCGGCCATCCACCAGTGGTCCCCTGTCAACTTGCCAGACCCTCTGTGGTCTCCTGTCACTTTGTCGTACACCCCATGGTCCCAAGTGCCATATGGTCCCTGTGGTCTCCAGCGACTTCTGGTCCCTGGTGTTTTCCATCGCCCTCTGGTCCCCCGTGGTCTCCAGTGCCCTCTGATCCCCCATAGTCTCCAGAACCCTCTGGTCCCCGTGGTCTCCAGTGCCGTCAGGTCCCTTGGTACCCCTGCTTCAAGGCCCATGCTAGGCCTTGCCCCAAGACCCCCCCAAGCTCCCTATTGAGCTCTTGTTTGCCCAACTAAAAACAGGAACCATCGGTTTCCAGTGCCCTCTGGTCCCCCATGGTCTTCAGCGCCCTCTGGTCCCCCGTGGTCTCCAGCGCCCTCTGGTCCCCTCGTGGCCTCCAGCGCCTTCTGGTACCCCCGTGGCCTCCAGCGCCCTCTGGTACCCCTGTGGCTTCCAGCACCCTCTGGTCCCCCGTGGTCTCCAGTGCCTTCCAGAACAGATGCGGATAGGAAAGCTTAACAACAACAGTAACTAAGGGAAGCAGGGCTAACAGTATGTCTTCTCTCTCTCTCCCCACGCACTTGCTCTTGTGTGCACGCGAGAGAGAATGGCTTTCTCCAAGGCTGTAAGAATGCAAAAAAATCTGCAAAAGTATAATGACTGACAAAAATATTATGATTTTAATATTTTGTTTTTGGAACGCACATGCCCTGCCATGCGGTGTAATTTTGCACAACTGCAACAGAAAAGATACTTGAATATTTCTAGTGGTTGATACATTTCTTCTGGTATATTGTTCCTGCTTCCACTTGATGGTCTCATTATAAAGCATTAACAAATCAACAAGGGATGCAATTTTAAGAGGTTTTTGCAGTCTTGCAGTGCATGGTTATGTTTGTAGAAATTACATGAATTTTTAAGATCCAAGAAAAAGAAACTCACAAACGCTTACTTGGCCATGTGCCAAGCGTTCCTGTGCTTCATCCTCATGTAGTTATTGTGGAAAGTGTTTCTTGTTGGTAGAGCTATATTTCATTATGTTTTACTAAAGTAGCCAGGGTATCATGGTGTTTGGACAGTTTTTATTTTATTTTTTATGTTAAGATTTTTCTTATGTCGTTAGGTGATGATGCTGACGTGCTATATCACGCATTTTATAAATGTTAGACTGCCTCATAGCATATGAGGTTTTGCGTCCCCCCTGTGAACTCTGACCCCAGCCCCACCTCCCCCCACAAGTGACCCAATTTTGGTAAAGATGTGAAGTTACTGTGTTTTTCTTTTGCATGGCAGAATAATCAATAACAATGAATGAATGAATGAATGAATGTTACACTTATATAGCGCTTTTCTGACACTACAATCAAAGCTCTATACACAGTGAACAGGGGACTCTCCTCAACCACCACCGGTGTGCAGCATCCACCTGGATGATGCGACGGCAGCCATAGTGCGCCATTACGCTCACCACACACACCAGCTATTGGTGGAGAGGAGAGAGTAGAGTTATAGAGCCGATTAATGGATGGAGATTATTAGGAGTCAATGATTGAAAAGGGCCAGAGGGTGGAATTTGGCCAGGACACCAGAGTTACACCCCTACTCTTTACAAGAAGTGCCCTGGGATTTTTAATGACCACAGACAGTCAGGACCTCGGTTTAACGTCTCATCCAAAGAAAAACGTAGATGTATCAGGAATAGTTTTTTGACTCCCAGAATCAGAATCGGATCGAATCGTGAGGTGCCTTCCAACCCTTATTAAATGCACAAATACAGTATATATATACAGTATTTAAATTGCCTATTTATTTTCCAATTTTACAAAGCTGATGTTTTGAGTAAATATAATTCTTGATAAAAGGTAATTGAATTTTTAGCAATTTTATGTACATGTACTGTGGCCCAGGGATGATCAAAACAACAAAATTAGCAAAGCAAATAAAAGCTGAAAAAACAATTAAATAAGCCTCGACACAATGAAATTAAGCTGCAACACAACAAAATTAACCACAAAGAAAAGGCTTCTTTCAATTGTGATGTTGCTTAATTTTTTTTTGTGCTGTGGCTTATTCTGTATGTTCTGGCATAATTTCCATTTAGCAGAATGTGGTGTAATTTCATTGTGTTGTGGCTTAATCTTGTTGTGTTGTAGTTTCATTTCATCTGCTGTGGCTTTTCTGTTCTGGTGTGGCTTAATTTTGTTGTGTTATGGTTAGAGCTGTCACGATTATGAAATTTGGCTGATGATTAATTGTCAATAATTATGATTATGACGATTAATTGTCTGTTTTAGGGTTGTGACGATTAATTGTCTCATTAAGTGCTTTCACAATTAATTGTCATAAAAACTGTCATAGTTTTAACGTTTTCTTTTTCTGCATGTGTGCTTCATCCACCTTAAGAAGTCATTTTTACATACAGTATTTAATTTAACTTTGTTATTAACAATTTTTATTGATTCCATTCATAGGACAAACAAACACAACATAAAATACAGAATCAATTGTATATATTAAACCCCTCCCCCCGAACAAACACGCACTACAGTGGTCACTGACAATTAGAAAATAAAAAAATAAAAAAATAAAAATAATAATAATCTACTTACAAAAAACAACAAGAATGCACACACAAACTAGAATGCACATACACATCAAACTAGAAATCCCTCTTCACTGCCCGTCCATGAGAACCCTCCAAAAATGCCAAATATCAATGCCACTTCCTATCAAACAAATTCTATTTTCCCAGCCTTTTAAAAATCACCTCCTCGAATGCTGCCACACCGCCCATCTCCCTGCACCACTCCCGAAATGAGGGTGCCCCAGCCGACTTCCACCCCCTGAGGATGATTTGTCTGCCAACCATAACTCCGGCTAGGACCAACTTTTTAAATGATTATCCCCAATATTAATGACCACCCCATCGCCTAAGATGCAGAGTCTGGGACAAAATTAAAATTGAGTGTCCAATACTTCACACATAATGCTCTGAACCCTCAACCAAAATTTTTGAATCTTAACACATCCCCAAAAAATATGGGTTGTGTCCCCATCTTCTGATTGGCATCACCAGCAGGTGGGTGTGTCTTTAGGTCCAAGCCTATACAATCTAGAGGGGGTCCAATAGAATCGATGTAAAATCTTAAATTGCAGATGCACCCTTGCATCTCTAGATATAGACTTGACATTTTTTAGAATCCTAGCCCACACTCTCTCCTCCAATACCAAGTTTAAATCTTTCTCCCACAATCTCTTGTGAGAGTTGAAGTTCCTTCCCCCCAGACTCTGAATTTACAGGGAGTAATACAATGATGCCTCATGACCTTTTCTAAAAGCAGTAATCACCACTTCCAGAGTATCTGCCGCTTTAGGGGGGTGTATGCTACTCCCAAAAAGAGTACAAAGCAGGTGGCGCAGCTGTAAGTACCTAAAAGGACTGAGATCTGGGAATCCTAAAATGCTGAACCATATTTTCAAAAGATCTCAACACTCCACTCTCATATAGGCCACTGAGCGTATTAACCTCCCTCACAATCCACTCTGACCAGCAGAAAGGGGACTTATTAATACATAATTTTTGGTTTAGCCATATGCTCGAGGCAACATATAAATAAATGTCTGATTTAAACACTCCGCGTGCAAATGCGAGATAACGGGGTGTGACATTACTTCTCCAGTTAGATAAATAGAAAGGCTTTGCAATGGCAAAATAGGGGCAAGAACTTCCTGTTCAATACAAATCCAGGGAGGGGCTCTCTCAGGTGGAAGCGACCAATGAGCCAAATGTCTGAGACTGAATGCATAATAAAATAAATTCTTGGGGAGGCCTAGCCCACCTTTGTCAATCGGCCTATGAAATTTACTGAAATGTAATCTGGGATGCTTACCATTCCAAATATAAGACTTAGCTATCAAATTGCTTGAAATGAGAGAGGGGGACATCTACAGGGAGAGATGATACCAGGTTGAATTTTGGAATACAATTCATTTTAATAACATTAACCTTCCCAATCATAGATATATGTAATGAAGCCCACCTGCCCACATCACTTGAAAACCTTTTTATTAAGGGGTCAAAATTAACTCTAACTAAATCACACAAATTTGCTGGAAATAAAATGCCCAAATACATAAACTGAAAAGCCGTTACTGGGCAGTATGCTGTCAGAGCCAAAGCTTCGGATTTAGACCAATTGACGCCACCACCCCTGGAAAATCATCTTCCTTACTTATCGCAGCTGCTAATGGTTCCAGGACAATAATGTGGAACAATAATGTGGAAAGAGGGCAACCCTGCCGGGTGCCCCTATCCAGAGTAAAATAATCTGAATTTAATCCATTAATCCCGGGTGTCTATAAAGTAACATAATCCATTCAATAACAGTATTTCCCAAACCCGTATATTTCCAAAATCTTAAAAAGATAATCCCATTCTACCATATCAAACTCCTTTTCGGTGTCAAGTGAGATGGCAGCGACCAGAGTCTGATCATTCGCCACTGACCACGTATTGAAAAAATATCATCATGATGGCACCGCGGATGGCTGCCTCAGTGTGGAGCGCTCCTATTGTTTTGTTGTTTTTGTTTGTTTGTCCTGTGTTTAGTAATATTTTCCAGTCAGTTTTACCAGAGACGAACTGCTGAAGATTCGACAGCTTATATCAGACAGCCTTTTCCTGGTTTTTGAATATTCAGACGTTTTGCTAGACATTTTAGTTGGAGGCGCGGCTTTGTTGTTCAGGAGACGCAGACAAGGAAGACGAGCCGGTGCACTGGTCAAACTCCGTTGGTGGGGCTTTCGAACAACGCTGCCAAGCATTCATCTTGCGAATCTCCACTCTCTTCCTAACAAAACGGATGAACTACATCTCCTCACCCTCAAAACAAGGACTTTTCAACCTCTGCTGCCTTGTGCTTCAAAGAAACCTGGCTGAGTGAAGCCATTCTGGACAGTGCATTACATCTGCCAGGCATCCGGCTGTTCAGAGCGGATCGCATTGTGGAGTTAACGGGAAAAACGAGAGGCGGTGGAACATGCATTTACATCAATGAATGTTGGTGTACAGATGTAACAACGTTAAAGAGGATGTGTTGTCCTAATTTGGCAGCGCTCTTTATTAACTGTAAGCCTTTCTACTCACTGCGTGAGTTTTCCTCGTTTATTCTGGTGAGTGTGTATATCGCGCCAAATGCGTGTTTGAATGCGGCGCTGCAACAGCTGGCTGATCAAATCACAGACATGGAACAACAATACCCTGACTCAGTTATTGTTATTCTTGAGGATTTAAACAAAGCAAATCTCACACGTGAACTGCCCAAATACAAACAGTACATTACATGACCCACCAGAGACAGGAACATACTGGATCATTGTTACACAACAATAAAGGATGCATATTGCTCTGTCCCTAGAGCAGCTTTGGGACTCTCTGATCACTGTCTGGTTCATCTTCTTTCAACCTAGAGGCAGAAATTAAAATCAACCAAGCCAGTAGGAAGGACTGTAAAGAGATGGACCAATGAAGCAGAGAGGGAACTACAAGCCTGCTTCCATTGCACAGATTGGAGTGTTTTTGAGGCTGCAGCCACAGACCTGGACGAGCTCACAGATACTGTTACATCATATATCAGTTTCTGTGAGGATAGGTGCATTCCTACTAGGACTTATTAAAAGTTCAACAATGACAAACCATGGTTTACAGCAGAGCTCAGGCAGCTTCATCAGGCCAAAGAGGATGCTTACAGGGGTGGGGATAAAGTCTTGTACAATCAGGCCAGGAACAAACTGAACAAGGAAATCAGAGTTGCTAAAAGAAGATACTCCGAGAAGCTGAAAAACAAGTTTTAAGCTAACGACCCTGCATCAGTGTGGAGTGGCATGAAACAACTCACAAATTACAGGACTCCTACCCCCAACCCTGTGGTGGACCAACAACTGGCTGACGACCTGAATGTGTTCTACTGCAGATTTGAAAGGCCCAATCTCACACCTCACACCCACTCTGACCTTCACTTCACACAAACACCAACACCTCCTACAACCCCCCTCCTCCCCCCTCCTGCTACTCAACCTGCACTTAAGATCTGTGAAGATGATGTGAGCCACTGCTTTCGGAAACAAAAGATGAGGAAAGCTTCAGGCCCAGATGGCATCTCACCAGCGTGTCTTCGATCCTGTGCTAACCAGCTGGCCCCCATCTTCACACAGATCTTCAATAGATCACTGGAGCAGTGTGAAGTCCCATGCTGCTTCAAATGCTCAATCATTATTCCTGTCCCAAAGAAACCAAAAATCACAGGATTTAATGACTACAGACCTGTTGCCCTGATGTCTGTGGTCATGAAATCATTTGAGAGACTGGTGTTGGCCCACCTGAAGAACATCACTGGACCCTTTCTAGATCCCCTTCAATTTGCTTAGAGCAAACAGGTCTGTGGATGATGCAGTCAACATGGGATTGCATCATATCCTGCAACATCTGCACAGACCAGGGACATATGCAAGGATCCTTTTTGTGGACTTCAGTTCGGCTTTCAACACCATCATCCCAGCTAAACTCCAGAATAAATTACACCAACTCTCTGTTCCCATGTCTATCTGTTAGTGGATTACCAGCTTTCTGACAGACAGGCAGCAGCTTGTGAGACAGGGGATACTCACTTCTGGCACCTGTACAATCAGCACTGGTGCCCCCCAAGGATGTGTGCTCACCCCACTACTCTTCTCCCTCTACACCAATGACTGCATCGCCAAGGACCCCTCTGTCAAGCTCCTGAAGTTTGCAAATGACACCACTGTCATCGGCCTCATCCGAGATGATGATGAGTCTGCATACAGAAGGGAGTTTGAACAGCTGGCTGTCTGGTGCAGTCAAAACAACCTTGAGCTGAACATGCTCAAAACGTTGGAGATCATTGTGGACTTTAGGAGGAACACCCCAACACTGACCCCCCTCACCATTCTAAACAGCACTGTGGCAGCAGTGGAGTCATTCAGGTTCCTGGGCACTACCATCTCACAGGACCTGAAGTGGGAGACACACACATGGACTCCATTGTGAAAAAGGCCCAGCAAAGGTTGTACTTCCTTCGCCAGCTGAGGAAGTACAACCTGCCACAGGTGCTGCTGATACAGTTCTACTCAGCGGTCATTGAGTCTGTCCTCTGCACTTCAATAGCACTTCGAAATCGGATATCAGAAGACTACAAAGGACAGTTCGGACTGCTGAGAGTATTATTGGTTGCCCCCTGGCCCCCCTTCAAGAACTATACACTTCTAGAGTGAGGAAAAAGGCTGAAAAAATCACTCTGGACCCCACTCACCCTGCCCATTACCTTTTTGAACTATTGCCTTCTGGCTGACACTTCAGAGTTCTGAGCACCAGAACCGTCAGGCACAGGAACAGTTTTTTCACTCAGGCTATCCATCTCATGAACAGTTAAATTGCCCCACTGAGCAATAACTATGTGCAATACATAGTTTAGTCTTTTTTTATATTTATCCAACACATCCTACCTCTTCTACCATTTCATTCCTCTGGAAAAAAAAAAAAAAAAAACATTTGCACTGTACATAACAGATAACAGATTTGTATTAGATTGCACTATGTATGTGTATGTGTGTGTGTGTCTGTGTGTGTGTGTGTACGTATGTGTATAACTATTTTTTAATTTTTTATTATTATCTGAGTCTTGCTGTTTTTGTATTATTTTTGTATTGTTGTACACTGGAAGCTCCTGTCACCAAGACAAATTCCTTGTATGTGTAAGCATACTTAGCAATAAAACTGATTCTGATTCTAATATTAATGAAATGCCTAATGTTATCAGAAGAGCTGCAGCCCCAAATAAACCCCACCTGATCTATATGTATAAGAGATGTCATTACTTGACTTAATCAGTTAGCCAACATTTTTGACAATATACAACCCCAATTCCAAAAAAGTTGGGACAGTACAAAAAATGCTAATAAAAACAAACAATTGTGATTTGTAAATTATATTAACCCTTTGCTATATTGAAAGCACTACAACTATACATTATATGATGTTTTTACCATGTGAATTTCATTGTTATTTTAAAATGTACAGTAATGTCAAATCAAATGATTGCAACACACTCCAAAAAAGTTGGGACAGTCGAGTGTTTACCACTGTGAAACATCACCATTTCTTCTAATAACACTTATTAAGAATTTGGGCACTGAAGACACAAGTTTGTTATGTTTAGAAAGTGAAATTGTCCCCCAATCATCCATTATGTAGGTCTTTAGCTACACAATAGTACGGGGTCTTCGTTGTCATATGGGGTGCTTCATAATGCACCACACATTCTCAACTGGAGACAGGTCAGGACTGCAGGCAGGCCAATCTAGCACCCACACTCTCTGCTCACACAGCCATGCACTTGAAATCTGGGCAGTATGTGGTTTGAAGTTGTCCTGCTGGAAAATGCAGGGACGTCCCTGGAAAAGATGGTGCTGGATAGCAGTATATGCTGCTCCAAAATTTTTACATATCTGTCTGCATTCATGGTGTTCACACAGATGTGTGAGTTACCCATGCCATGGGCACTGACACACCCCTGGCCCATACAGACACTGGCTTTTGGAGCTGTCGCTGATAACAGCTTGGATTGGCCTGGAAAACACAACAGCTTTGTTTTCAAAAACATTTTGAAATGTGGACACTTCAGACCAAAAAACACAGTTCCACTGTTCTACTTTCCATCTAAGATGAGAACGAGCCCAGAGAAGTCGGCAGCGCTTCTGGACAGTGTTGATGTAGGGCTTCTGCTTTGCATAGTAAAGTCTTAACTTGCATCTGTGGATGCAGCGGCAAGTGGTGTTGACTAACAAAGGTTTACTAAAGTTATCCCAAGCCCATGTTCATGATATCCATTACAGATGAATGCCGTTTTTCAAGACAGTGACGTCTGAGGGATTAGAGATCACGCGCATTCAGAAGTGGTTTTCACCTTGCCCCTTACGCACAGAGATTTGACCATATTCCTTGAATCTTTTAACTATATTGTGCACTGTAGAGGGTGAAATGCCCCAGCTCCTTCCTATTTGTCTTTGGGGAACATTGTTCTCAAAGTGCTGGATTATTTGCTAAAGCATCAGTTGGCAAATTGACAAATCTCAAATGATCATTGCTCTTGAAGGACTAGGCTGTTTTTGAAGGCTCCCTATATTACTATGACACAATTGCCTCACCAGTTTAACATCTCCTGTTTCCCATTGCCTTATTATTTAAACTCGTCAAATTGTTATTAGTCTTAAATGGCCCCTGTCTCAAATTTATTGGAGTGTGTTGTAATCATCTGATTTGAAAATACTGTACATTTTCAAAAAAATGAAATTCACAAGGTAAAACATCATATAATGTTTAGTTGTAGTGCTTTAAATATAGCAAAAGCTGAATATAATTTACAAATCACTCCTTTTTGATTTTATTACATTTTTAATACTGTCCCAACTTTTTTCGGAACAGGGGTTGTAGTTCTGTAGCATAAGATCTAAAAAATTCAGCGGCAAAGCCATCTGGCTTTTAAGGCAAGGCCTTAGTACCTCGCCAAGCTCCTCCAAAGTTATCTCAGAATCAAGAGAATTTTTTTGCTCAGTCGTCAGTTTAGGGAGTTCTAATGGTTCCACAAAGTTTCTAATATCTTCATCAGTAGACGAAGACGTGGAATTATAGAGATCAAGATAGAATTCTTTAAAAGCATTATTAATATCAATGGTCGAGGTAAATATTTCACCACTAGCCGATTTCACTGAGGGAATGGTAGAAAAAGACTCTCTCTGCTTTATATATCTAGCCAAAAGCTTCTCTGCTTTGTCCCCCGACTCAAAGTATGACTGTCTTGCCCTGAATAGCCAAAACTCCACCTTCCACTACAAAACAGTATTATACTGTATTTCAATCGGGTCAATTCTCTGAGGCCATCAGACGACATTTGGTGCTTCAGCTCCACCTTGGCACTTTTAATATTCCCTTCCAATTCCAGGAATTCTCATGCTTTGGATTTTTTGGTGAATGAGGCATACTGTATGATCCGACCCCTAAGAACTGCCTTAAGTGCCTCCCAAGCCACGCTCACAGAGGATACTGAGGACCAATTGGTCTCCATATAAACATTGATTTCAGCCTTTAACATTTGTTGGAATTCAGGATTTTGCAAAAGGGTTCACTAAAGCGCTAACTATATGATTTATTTTTCTCCGTATGTGGCAACACCTCTAAACACACCAGGGTGTGATCTGAGACAAAGATGTTTCTAATTGACAACAGATGAAATGAGGGACTTAGAAATATAAAAAATCTATTCTAGAATAAATCTTATGAACTGTTGAAAAAAAAAATTTATAGTCCCTACCAGATGGCTTCAAACGTCTCCAAATATCTGTAAGACCAAGATTTTTACACATCCTGTGAAGCATCAATGTTGTTCTAGGGGGCTTACACACTTTTACTTCACTATGATCAAGGACTGAGTCCATCAACAGATTAAAGTCTCCTCCCAATATTATATCATGAGGGGTGCCTGCGACTTGCAACATCCCTTCAAGATCTATAAAAAAGCCTTGATCATCAGTGTTAGGTGCATAAATTAGCCAAAATAAGACTTTGCCCTTGAATTTCTGCTAAAACAATAATGACTCTTCCTAATTTATCTTTAATCTGTTTGAGACATTTGAATTGTTGATGTTTACTTATCAATATAATGACTCCCCTGCTCTTACTTGAGCCAGCACTAAAGAAAACATGTCCACTTCATATCTTCCCAAATTTGTCAGCTTCCTGCGGGAAAAAATGTGTTTCTTGAAGAAATACTGTATCATATTTCTTATGTTTAAGAAAAGAAATAACCTTCCTTCTTTTTATGGGGTGCCCCAACCCATTCACATTCATATTAACATTTTACATTTTGACATATTAGAAAAAATAGATTGTGTGTCAAAAACTAAATTATAAAGACCACATTCCAACAATAGTGCAACAATCAAACACCAAACCTCCACCCGAACCAAACAAACAGAAAAAAGAAAAACGTGCGCATTAACCCCGCGCACGACAGCACCAACTGGCGTCCATCCCTCTAAACTCAAACAGTCCATATGCGCCTACGAGAGCCCCCGCGACAACTTTGCCATCGGAAGTCCAGTCTTTCTATACAAATTTTGTGAGACAAAATTATATAACTATAAAATCTATTAAACAAACTCTAGCCGCTAGGCGGAACCAGCACAAAAAGAAACAAAAGGCGCCCAGTTTCCTCGGACGGTCAAGTGAATATTCAGTGAGTCAGGCCCATTCGGCTGCAACGCAAGCACCACACAATGACCCACTCATTCCATTGACTCCAAGAAGGACATTGCCCGTTGGGGACATGTAAATACTTTGCAGCCATCCTTAGCATCTATCCTCAACCTGGCCGGGAACATCAGTGCAAAAGCAAAAGATGTAAAAGTTTCTTGCATTCCTTTGAATCGATCATGTTTCTCTCTTGTTGAATTCGCAAAGTCTGGGAACAAGAAAATGTTGTGGTTCTTCCAAGAAAGCCTTCCTTTACTCTTCACGTAACACAAGATCTTTATTGGATGATCTCAGAAATTTGGCCAGAATTGATCGGGCCTGTCGCCCTCAGCAGATCATCGAGCTGGAACTCTGTGAGCTCGCTCGATTTCCAGCTTATGGCCTGTTATGTTGAGCAGATTCGGAAAGAGCCCGTCCAGAAATTCCACCATATTCTGACCCTCTGCTCACTCAGGAATTCCAACAATTTGGACGTTGTTCTGCAGACTACGATTTTCCATATCCTCCAACTTTCCCCAGACACGTTCCAAGTCCGCCTTGGTCACTAGCAGATTAGCAGCTAATTCCCTCTCCGATTACTCCAGATAATTGATCCGTTTATCGACATCCATCACTCTTGTAACCACATCAGTGATCGATCGACGTATTGCAGCAAGATCCTCCAAGTCAGCAACGACCTTCTTCAGCATTGCCGACACGTTAAGCAATTCACGGCGAATCTCTTTAACCTCTCCGGCCAAAAAGAATCCCTGGTCTGAGGCCTCCGGAGGGGCGTCAGCTTGAGCATGTAAGTGTATTTTTAATGTCTCCAGAGCCCGAGGATTTTGAATTCTTTGACATGTTGTCTTCCTAGAACAGTTATGGATCAGGGTGTATCAAATCTTTATATCATTAAAAGTATCAAAACTAGCAAAGTGCGCAGAGCTTGTTGTTCACACGTCTGAACCTCACATAGTGTCACGTGACTCTAATTTAACTTTCATTGGAATAAACCATGATTTAAAAAGTTATGAATGACATGAAAAATAATGTTTTAAATATCAAAATATTCCTAAATACTTCAAATATGTCTCTTATTGGTCAGCTTTAGTTTTGGTCAATTTTACATTTACACTTGTTTTTTTAACTCATATCTTATAATTTTTTCATATTTTATATATATATATATATATATATATATATATATATATATATATATATATATATATATATATATATATATTTTTTTTTTTTTAATTATATTATGCAATAGTAAAACATTTCTTCCTAATTTCTTCACTTTCACATGTTATTTTAATGCTCTGATTAAACCCACGAGCCCTTATTTGTCATGAAGCAAAATCTTTGAGATTTCGTTTCATCATTTTATCACTCCACAGAAACAGAGTAAGCGTGCATCTCCTCCTCACTGTCACTGCGTGTCATTAACACAGAGTGAATGAACCAGGAACATTTGCCATTACATGATCATTTAAAGAGAAACCGGAGCACTTTGTGTTCACTATCAAAGTATATACTTGTTCGTTTATATTTTCTCGTGAGTTTGGCACGAGCCTCTGCTGACAGTGCATGCATCAGAGCGCTTCACGCACTCTTCAGGACAGCAGTTGGATGACCTCTGAGTGTGGCTCAGTGATGCTCGGAATCGGAGTTCAACTGAATGACACACAAACATGCTGTTCAGGGTCGGCTCCACGGGGGGCCCATGGGGGCCATGCCCCCTCAGTTAGACCACTGTGCCCCCCTCAGCCAGACTATTAAATTTGACAAAACTGTATATCTTTCACATCTGTTTATTCTGCTTAGACACAATGTGTGCATACATTACTGTGTACAATGAATAAATCAGTAAAAACTAAAATGAAAAAAAAAAAGTCTTTTTTTTTTTTTTAACTATTTACTTTGACCGGTCACGTGATGCCATGCGAGAAGCAGACGTGTGAACGACTAGCTCTGCGCACTTTGCTAGTTTTTAATTATTTTCATGTATTAATCCGGTGAGATTCGATACACCCAGTTACATATTTGCTCTTTGAGGTAAACATGGCAAAAGAAGTCAAAATCCTCAGACTCTGGAGACATTAAAAAGACACTTACGTACTCTAGCTGAAACCTCTGATGGCCCTGTGAGCCGGGGACTTGATTTGCAAAGCGTGATGGGAGAAGAAATTCAGCGTCAACTGTCCAAAATCTCGGTGATGCTGACGAAGGTTGTTGCTGACTTAGAGGATCTCGCTGTAATACGTTGATCTATTACGGCGATGGAAACAAAATTCTCTGAGTTGGTCACAAGAGTGGCAGATGCTGAGAAACAGATCGATTATCTTAAGTCATCGGAAAGGGAATTATCCACTAATCCGCCCACGTCCAAAACAGACTTGGAACACATTTTGGAAAAATTGGAATCGAAGGAAAAATATACGGATTGTTGGAATTCCTGAGCATGAAGAGGGAAGAGATATGGTGAAATTCCTGGATAAGCTTTTCCCCGAGTCTGCTCGACATAACAGGCCATAATCTGGAAATCAAGTGAGCTCACAGAGTCCCAGTTCGTGGATCTGCTGAGGGAAACAGGCCCCAATCAATTCTGGCCAAATTTCTGAGATCATCTGATAAAGATCTCGTGTTGCGCCAGGCGAGGAGTAAAGGAAAGCTTTCTTGGAAGAATCACAATATCTTCTTATTCCCGGACTTTGCGAATTCGACGAGAGAAACGCGATCGGTTCAAGGAATGTAAGAAACTCTTACATCAAGGGAAGATCACTTTTGCACTGATGTTTCTGGCCAAACTGAGGATAGACACCAAAGATGGCTGCAAAGTATTTTTATGCCCCAAAAAAGCACTGTCCTTACTATGGGTGAGTAAACCATTGCATGTTACTTATGTGAGTGGACATAACTCGACTGTCTAAGGAAGCTGGGCGTCATTTTTGTTTCTTTCTGTGTTGGCTCCGCCTAGCTGCTGGAGTTTGTTTTGTGGAATGACACTTCCTTCAAGAAACATTTGCATTGACAGAAAATCACTTTTACACTGAAGTTCCTGACCAGATTGAGAATGGACAGATGACTGAAAAATATCCACATGCCCACACAAAGTATGTCTTTTATAAAGCTGATGGACTGAGTAGGTCATGATGTATTTTTTTTTATGCGGCCTCCGAGTGAATTTGACACTTGATCATCCAAGGAACCGGGATGCCTGGCTTTTTTTTTTTTTTTGGTGCTGGTTCTGCCTAGCGGCTGGAGCTTGTTTTGTGGAATAACACTTCTTCGGGACAGTTGTGGATGAATCTGTTCGTTCTTTGTGCTTATGCCTCCTGTTGGCTGGAGTTTCTTTTTGTGGAGTATTTTCGTGGGACATTGGAATGATTACGTCATCTGCTGCACTCATAACAGCTGGTTCACTGAACACTTGTAACACTTTTTTGTCTGTCTGAGGAATTTGTTTTGTGGAGGAACACACCTTCAAGACAGTTCTGTGAATTAATCTTCATGTTCTTTCTGTTTATTCTGCCTGTTGGCTGGGGTCTGTTTTACAAAGTATTTTCTATTATGTAATTCTGCCTCTGTATAAATCTGTATAGAAGCACCGGACTTGAGCAATCCGACTGCAAAGTTGTCGCAGGGGCTCTCGTAGGCGTACATGGACACTTTTTGGCGCTGTCGTGCACGGGGTTAATGCGCACGTTTTTCTTTTTTCTGTTTGTTTTGTTCTGGGGAAAGTTCGGGGTTTGACTGTTGCATTGATGTTGAAATGTGGTCTTTGTAATCTTGTTTTTGATGCACAATTTATTTTTTCTATTATATCAAATGTCAAATGTTAATATGAGTGTGTTATCTTTCTCCACGTGGAATGTGAATGGGTTGGGGCACCCCATAAAAAGGTTATTTCTTTTCTTAAGCGTAAGAAATATGAAATTGTGTTTCTTCAAGAAATGCATCTTTCCTCACAGGAAGCTGACAAATTTGGGAAGATATGGGGTGGACATGTTTTCTTCAGTGCTGGCTCAAGTAAGAGCAGGAGGTTCATTATATTGATAAACAAACATCTACAATTCAAAAAGAGTCATTGTTCTAGCAGAAATTCAGGGGCAAAGTTTGATTTTGGCTAATATTTATGCACCTAATACTGATGATCAGGGCTTTTTTATAGATCTTGAAGGGATGTTGCAATATTGGTATAATGATATAATATCGGGAGGTGACTTTAATCTTTTGATGGACTCAGTCCTTGATCATAGTGAAGCAAAAGTGTGTAAGCAACCTAGAGCAACACTGACGCTTCACAAGATGTGTAAAAATCTTGGTCTTGCAGATGTTTGGTGACTTTTGAACCCATCTGGTAGAGACTATAAATTTTTTCATCAGTCCATAAAATTTATTCTAGAATACATTTTTTTTTATATCCAAGTCCCTCATTTCATCTGTTGTCAATTGCTCAATTGGAAACATTTTATTCTCAGATCACACCCTGGTGAGCTTGGAGGTGTTTCCATATATGGAGAAAAATAAATCATACAGCTGGCGCTTTAATGTATCCCTTTTGCAAAATCCTGATTTCCAACAAATGCTAAAGACTGAAATCAATGTGTATATGGAGAGCAACTGGTCCTCAGTATCCTCTGTGGGCATGGCTTGGGAGGCACTTAAGGCGGTTCTTAGAGGCAGGATCATACAGTATGCCTCATTCACCAAAAAATCCAAAGCACGAGAACTCGTGGAGTTGGAAGGGAATATTAAAAGTGCCAAGGCAGAGCTGAAGCGCCGAATGTCATCTAATGGCCTCAGAGAATTGACCGTTTGAAATACAGATATAATACTATTTTGTCACGGAAAGTGGAGTTTTGGTTATTCAGGGCAAGACAAAGCAGGGAAGCTTTTGGCTAGATATATAAAGCAGAGAGAGTCTTTTTCTACCATTCCTTCAGTGAAATCTGCTGGTGATGAAAATTTTACCTCGGCCATTGATATTAATAATGCCTTTAAAGAATTCTATCTTGATCTTTATAGTTCCACATCTTTGTCTACTGATAAAGATATTAGAAATTTTGTGGAACCATTAGAACTCCCTAAATTGACAACTGAGCAAAAAAACTCTTGATTCTGAGATAAACTTGGAGGAACTTGACGAGGTAATTAAGGCCTTACCTACAGGCAAGGCTCCGGGGCCAGATGGTTTTGCCACTGAATTTTTTTTAGATCTTATGCTACAGAACTGGCTTCACATTTGTTAGAAGTTTATTCGGAATCATTAAAGAATGGAAAGCTTCTGCCAACCATGACGCAAGCCCAGACCAGTCTGATTCTTAAAAAAAGACAAAGATTCAAGCGAGTGTAAGAGTTACCATCCAATTTCCCTGATCCAGCTTGATGTAAAAATTTTGGCAAAACTTTTGGCTAAACGATTAAGTTATGACATCCCTTATACATATAGATCAGGTAGGGTTTATTCGGGATCGTAGCTCTTCTGATAATATTAGGCATTTCATCAATATCGTGTGGTCAGTGACGAATGATCAGACTCCGGTCGCTGCCATCTCACTTGACACTGAAAATGCGTTTGATATGGAAGAATGGGATTATCTTTAAGATTTTGGAAATGTATGGGTTCGGGAGTATGTTTATTGGTTGGATTCAAGTTAATTATTGACACCCTGTAGCAGCGGTACAAACAAATGGATTAATTTCAGATTATTTTACTCTGAATAGGGGCACCCAGCAAGGTTGCCCTCTTTCCCCATTATTGTTCTGTCTCGCCCTGGAACCATTAGCAGCCATGATAAGAAAGGAGGATCATTTTTCAGGGGTGGTGGCAAGAGGCGTGGCGCATAAGCTTCTGCTTTATGCAGATGATATTTTATTATTTGCCTCTGACCCTACTAAATCTATGCCTTGCCTCCACAGAATTATTAATTCCTTTTCCAAATTCTCAGGATACAAAGTCAACTGCTCTAAATCCATAGCTTTGGCTCTGACAGTAACGGCCTTCCAACCAGGCGCCTTCCAGTGGCCCAAACAGGGCATTAAGTATTTTGATATTTTATTCCCAACAAATTTGTCTGATTCAGTTAGAGTTAATTTTGACCCTTTAATAAAAAGGTTTTTGAACCATGTAGACAGGTGGGCTTCATTACATTTATTGATGATTGGGAAGGTTAATGTTATTAAAATGAACTGTATTCCAAAATGTAACTCCCTGCTACAGTCTCTCCCAGTAGATGTCCCCCTCTCTTATTTCAAGCAATTTGAGAGCATAGCGAAGTCATTCATTTGGAGTGGTAAGTGCCCCAGATTACATTTTAGTAAGCTGCATAGGCCGATTGACAAAGGTGGGCTAGGCCTACCCAAAATTTTGTTTTATTATTATGCATTCAGTCTCAGACATTTGGCTCATTGGTCGCTTCCACCTGAAAGAGCCCCTCCGTGGTTCTGCACTGAACAAGAAGTTCTTGCCCCTATGTTGCCATTGCAAAGCCTTTCTGTCAATCTAACCAGAGAAGTTAAATCACACCCCGTTATTTCACATTTGCACTCAGTATGGACAAAAGTGTCCAGAGTGTTTAATTCAGATATTTATCTAAATGTTGCCTCAAGCCTATGGCTAAACCCCAAACTATGCAATAATAAATCCCCTTTTTGTTGGTCAGAGTGAATTGCGAAGGGGGTTAATACACTCTGTGATCTTTATGAGAGTGGTGTGATGAGATCCTTTGAAAATTTGGTTCAATATTTTGGGATCCCCAAATCTCAGTTTTTTAGGTATCTTCAGCTATGCCACTTGCTCTGTACTATTTTTGGGAAGAGCATACACCCCCCTAAAGCAGCAGATACTCTAGGAGAGGTGATTTCTGCTTTTGGAAAAGGCCATGAGGCATCAGTGTATTACTCCTTATTAATTCAGAGTCTGGGGGACGGAGTCTAAACCACTCTCAAGAGATTATGGGAGAAAGATTTAAACTTGGAATTGGAGGAGGGAGAATGGGCTAGGATTTTAAAAAACATGAAAATTGCATCTTGAGATGCAAGGGTGTGCCTTATACAATTCAAGATTTTACATCGGTTCTATTGGACCCCCTCTAAATTGTATAGGCTTGGTCTTAAAGACACACCCACCTGCTGGCGATGCCAATCAGAGGATGGAGATATAACCCATGTCTTTTAGGGGTGTGTTGAAATACAAAAGTTTTGGTGAAAGGTGCAGAGTCTGGTGTGCGATGTGTTAGGCATTCACGTATCATTCTGCCCCAGACTCTGTATCTTGACATTGAAAGTAGACACAAAGTGTTGGGTCTTAACCAGTGTCATGATTGCCAGGCAGATCATTTTGAGGGGCTGGAGGTTGGATGGAGCGCCCTCTTTTCAGGAGTGGTGCTCGGAGATGGGAAGGGTGGCGGCCTTTGAGGAAGTAACATTCAGGAGGAACGGGGAGGTATAAAGTGTTTGTGGAGAAATGGGGCGGGTATTTGTCATTTGTGGATGTGTGATTATTGTTGTTGTGTTTTTTTATTTTTTTTGAGAATGTGTGGGTCTATGTCATTTGGGACCACTGTTATGTTGTTGGAGTTAGGGTGGGATTGGGAGGGGGAGGGGGAGGGGGAGGGGTAATAGTTGGGGTTAGGTTTGATTCTATGTATACATGTTTTATCTTGTGAGGTACACAAATGTGAATCAATAAAAATTGTTAAATCGAAAAAAAGAACTATTTGCTTTGACCAAAGGCGGATCCTGGCACATGGAATACAGGCATCGCGCAGGGCGGCAGGGGGTATGATGCTGGCACTTCCTCTGCAGACATGAGACATGCAGCAAATTTGAACAGTTTAGTTCTCTGTTCTGCTCGCCCCTCTCATAAAAAATGAATTTGTGATCTTGTGGATTATGTTTTAGTGGCTCTATGTGCTTTATTTTACCTCCCGATTGCACATCACTGAAACAGGAGAAGCTGTCTTCCCATGGAAAAAGGTTTACCTGCTGAAAGCCAAACGTGGTGAAATACAGTAAAATACAGTCCCCTACAGTTCAATACAGTTCAAGTTAATCAAATCTCAAAATAAAATGTGTCCAGTAACTCATATACATGCACTGCTGTACATTTGTGATTTTACTTTGTTTATTGGAGTCTTTCAGTATTTGAAACTGAACCGTTTCTCGCTGCCTGGTGACATTCACTGTAGGCTAACAACAGGCAGTCCTGTGATAACAGTAGTAAAGTTTTGTATTATATTGGTGGTCTGTCACAGGTAGCAAGGATGGCCGAGTTAAAAAAAAGAAATAAAATTAACAGTTGTTTTGATCAATTTAACTTCCATTTCGAAAATGCGAAAATGGGTATTTATTTATTTTATTTAAAACGTGATAGCCCAGGCGAGTTTGAAAGGCGCTGCATAAATGCCAGAGGAGGCTGACAGCTCAAGACAAGACTCCTCTTGGTAAACTGAACAATAATAATAATAAAACAGTTTTAGTTTCAAATGACAAAATGTCAATTGCTTCTGCCTAAAATGTGGCCGAATAAGGAGAAATGATGTTTGCCTCCTTCCACATTAATAAACAATAATTATCTGAGGTGAACTTTCAAGCAAAGTTTTCAGTATCATGTCAGTAATCCTACATCATCAAGCCTGGTTGTGGTTAATGCAACAGGTGAAGAAAGTGAAATTTAGGCAAATATCAATAAAACCCAAATTATTGAAGGATCAGAAGTGAAAGACTGAAGGACATACTGTATATTTGTGCTCAGTGAAGTAGTGGAGGATGAAGTTACTCTTCTCATATGGTGAGTTGATCTGTTAGCTGGAATGGGGCCCTCCATTCTTTTATTAATTGATTAGCCTGTACATGTAAATGCACTGCGTGATTGATTTGATATATTCTTTTATATCAACAAGTGTTTGCTTGGAGTTCGGAAAGATTTAAACACATTGTTAATTATCAAGAACAAGAGATAGCACGAAGAACTCATCTGTGTATTGGAGCATAATCATCAGTTGTTAAGGAAAGTCCGGTGGTAGTTTTTGATGCTACTTAGTGTTTTGGGAGAAAATAAAATAAAATTTGCTTTTTACCCCGGGGGAACTTTATAATGAAAAGAGACGCTCCAACATAGGGCAACATCGCTTATCTGCATCCTGGGTGCAGAATATTGTGCTTCAATGTAACTGGAGAGCTTGGAGTTGCTTCAAAAGTTTATTTTAGGTGAATAGGAGGTGCGCAACATGTAGGCCTACTTTACGGCTTCCCACAGGTTTTTCTTCTGCAACAGTTTATTAAAGAAATTCTATGTCTTTCAGACAACCCACCAACGAATCAGCAACACACTCCATAAAAATATTGTTCCCTGTCTGTCACTCATTCGACGTTGTGTCGATGTAGTGACACTAGGGGTTCGATCTTGAGAGCCCCAATCACCTTTGCTTAAAATAGAAAAGGCCAATAAGAATTGGCGAGTGGAATTTGCATGCCACTCTCCGCCCCCAGACATACGGGTATAAAAGGAGAAGGTGTGCACCACTCATTCAGATTTTTTCTTCTGAGCCGAATGCATGTATTGTGTTCGTCATCTCACCTTTCGCTTACATTGCATATCAGCGGTCACCTTCGTACGGTCGAGTGTTGTGCTTCCCCTGGGCACTTCGGCTGCTGAGTCCGCGGGTGCTAAAAGAGTATATTCAGAAGAGTATATTTCCTCCTAAAAGAGCTCGCGCAAACGCTCGGCGTCTTTTAAAAGATGTCCTTCCGAGTTTGCGCTACTGGATGTGGCCGTTATCTCAACCCTCCGGACAGCCATGAAATCTGTCTCGAGTGCTTGGGGCACCAGCACGCCGAGGCAGCTTTCGTGGAAGGGTTATATTCTCATATGCGTGAACATGCCTATTAGAATGTTGTGGTCGTGGCTCACTTCCTTCTTCATGAAGCAAGGAGCCACCGCGGCTGCTCCCCAACCCGCTATGTCCTGGGCTGATGCTCTGATCTGGATGTGGATATGGGAGCGTTTTCGCCGGCTCAACCCCCGCAGACCTCCCATCCCCCAGCACACTCATTCTATCCGGAAGAGCGGTCGAGCATACAGGTGATCCGCCTTAGGGCAGATTTAATGTGTCGTTCGTGGCTCACGACGAGGATGAGCTTTCGGTCGCAGCATCAGAGGGTGGGCTTCCGCTATTGGAAGCGGACTAATCTTCTGAGCTCCCGCCCATGGGCGGTAGAGCACAGGATGAGGCGGATGCTGAGATGGCAGCCGTACTTGCCCGGGCGGCTGCGAATATTGGGCTGATGTGGACCCTCCACCCTGCCCTGAGCGGTCGTGGCTGGATGACTGGTTTCTGGGCTTGGAGAGCGACTCATGGACGCGCCCCGCCCCGGTGCCTTTCTTCCCGGAAGTGCACAAGGAGCTAACGAATTCGTGGAAGGCACCTTTTAAAAAAAAAGAAGCTGCCCGAACACGCTTCACGGGCTCGTCCATCCTAACTACCCTCGACGGCGGAGCGGCTAAGGGATATGTCGAGTTCCCCCAGGTGGAGCGCCATAGCGGTGCATTTATGCCCGCAGGGCACAGCCACCTGGCGCGACCGACCAAGTCTCCCTTCCAAGGCCTGTAAGTTCTCTTCCTCATTAATAATGAAGGCTTACAAGGCTGCAGATCAAGCCGCTTCCACCCTGCACGCCATGGCCATCCTGCAGGTCCACCAGGCCAAGGCGCTGAAAGATCTGCTCGAGGGTAGAACCGACCCAGGGCTGATGCAGGAACTGCGCACTGTGACCGACCTCACCTTATGGACGACGAAAGTCACAGCGCGTGCCGTGGGCCGGACGATGTCCACTCTTGTGGTCCAAGAGTGGCACCTGTGGCTCAACCTTGTGGAGATGCGTGATGCCGAGAAAGTCCGCTTTCTCGATGCACCCATCTCCCAAGGGGGGCTTTTTGGTGACACCGTTGAGGATTCACCCATCAGTTCTCGACGGTGAGGAAGCAGACCGAGGTGATTAAGCACATCTTGCCGCGGCACGACTCGGCCGCCTTCAGGCCTCCGAAATCCCGTGAGTCTGCTTCTCACCAGAGCCATTCCCCTGCGGTGCCGGCCCCAGCTCCCGTACCATCGGAGCCCGTATGCTGGCCTCAGAGAAGAAGATCCTCCCGTTTCCTATAGGAACCCCTAGTGTCACTACATCGACACAATGTCGAGTGAGTGACAGACAGGGAACGTCTTGGTTACTGATGTAACCTCTGTTCCCTGATGGAGGGAATGAGACATTGTGTCCCTCCTGCTGCGGCGCTGAACTGGCTGCTGACATGGCCGGGACTCTCTATTGGCTCCTCAGCATAAATCTGAATGAATGGTGCACGCCTTCTCCTTTTATACCTGTATGTCCGGGGGCGGAGAGTGGCATGCAAATTCCACTCGCCAATTCTCATTGGCCTTTTCCATTTTAAGAAAAGGTGATTGGGGCTCTCAAGATCGAACCCCGAGTGTCACTACCTCCATCAGGGAACAGAGGTTACATCAGTAACCAAGACTTTCTTTAATTTGTCCACAACATCTCACAAATAAACATGTGGACTATGCATAAATACAGGAACATAAATTGACGATGAGGATGAATAGAGACGCAACTTCTAAAAAGTTTCACACTGAAAGTAACTAAATGTTAATGCACAGCACTGTCAGCATGCTTAAATATTACAAAAAAATGCATCTTTCAATTCATCCCTTTAAAAGCACCACAGCCAAAAATAATAAACTCACTAGTTTGTTGTCGGAGGACTTGTGGAACATCCTGTTCCTTTTATAGAATGTGTACCTTTATATGACTTCTGTGACTGTCTGTATTACATCCAAGGGCGCAGATTTGTTTTGAACATTGGGGGGGGGGGGTTACATTTACCAATGTTTTCATTGATTATGGTATAAATAATGGGGGGGGGGGGGGGGGGGGTTTGCATTTACCCATGTTTTCATTGATTATGGTATAAATAATGGGGGGGTGGGGTGTTGATTGTACTGCTTGTTTTGATTATTTGGTTTTATTATATATATATATATTTCAAATGCTCTCCTAAGTAATTCATCCTGGCACCGACACTGGCGCCGTTCATGGCATTTATGCAGTATATTCGCTTAAAATTCCCTTATTTGGGCATTAAAATGTGATTGGAATTTGAATGCCCAATAATCGTGGTTGTCTCAAATAACCGCGATCAGACAGTTATTTAATAATTCAGACAGGCCTAGTTGTGGTTTAAATTTTCATGTGCTGTGATTTATTTCCATTGTGTTTTCAGCTTATGTTTGCTTTGCTAATTTTGTTGTACTATGCACCCCTGGGCCACTGTATACATGTCAAACTCAATTGTGCAATATAGGGCTAATGGCCACCATGCTCTCTAAATAGCGGCATCATTCATTAAAAAAAAAAAAAAAAAAAAAAAAAACATCAGTCGATTACTAAATTCTATATTAAATTGCAAGTTGTGCATTTAAGCACCCGTTCTTCCTTTTCTTGACTTGTTTGGGACACAACCCACTCTGTATTTTCAAATTCCTTCATGTTTCTTCATTGCTTTCACATGTAAATAATGTAAGGCAGTCCTGTACACTGATAGCCAATTAAATATATCTACCTACAATATATCTTTACTGGTTGGCACATTCACATTTTGTGTATACTATCATACCACCAAGCCCTATGCTGAAGTACACTGTAACATGAAAGTATGTGAAGAATTGAATTGGCTTAATCACCAAGTTAAAGTAGGGCATGTGACTTAAAATGCATTAATGTGCAATCAAAGTGAAGTATTTTAGACTATGGCCAAATGCACTCAATGTTTTGTATGAAGGCATTGACGGTCTGTTGTGTTCAGCAATGAGATTTTATTGTTTAAATGGGATTAATCATGTCATCCAACTGTATTTTAGCTATTCTTAGAGCCGTGGCTAAGCCATTGTCATCTGGTCACCTGAAGGTTGAGATGCAATCACACACAACATTCTCTTCATTACTCTGGTGACCACATAAGTGTCTACATGAGATGTGTTTTTGCCAGGAACATTTATTACAGCTCTTTTATTTCTACAATGCACACTTTACTGTGACATTCAATAAACTGTTTACAGATTTTTGTAGAGAATGTGTGATAAAATGTCGAAAAGCAACTTCTTGTTATAGTGCTGTTGTCATGGTTCTTGGCCTGCCACTGTGGTAGTCTCATATAGCCAGACCTTTGAAGAAACAGCATAAAGTCCGGTCCACTTTGCAGAATATTTTGGCCTTAGACAGGAAGTGTCTGTCTGACCAACAGGTTAAGTGACTAAGTTAATTTTTTATATGATGTTTAGGGGCATTTATGTGAAGTACATCATTCCACAGTAATACACTGGCATGAAAAATAATAATGGGGCAGCAGTTGTACAGAAGTTATACATAAAACACAGGAGAAATAGCAGAAAATGATCAGAATTTCCAAAAGTTTTATATAAAAGAAAATTTCATAGCCATATCAAGCAGAACATATGAAGCAAAAATAAGGCAGAAAAAAGCTGAATATACAGCACATGGATATCTAAACTCAGCAAAAAAAAAAAAAAAAAAAAAAAAAAAAACTCCCTTTTTCAGGACACTGTATTTTAAAGATAATTTTATAAAAATTCAAATAACTTTACAGACCTTTATTGTAAAGGGTTTAAACAATGTTTTCCATGCTTGTTCAATGAACCACAAACAATTAATGAACATGCACCTGTAGAATGGTCATTAAGACACTAACAGCTTACAGATTGTAGGCAATTAAGGTAACAATTATAAAAACTTAGGACACTAAAGGGACCTTTCTACTGACTCTGAAAAACACCAAAAGAAAGATGCCCAGGGTCCCTTCTTGTCTGCATGAAAGTGCCTTAGGCATGCTGCATGGAGGCATGAGGACTGCAGATGTGGCCAGGGCAATAAATTGCAATATCCATACTGTGAGATGCCTAAGGCAGTGCTACAGGGAGACAGGAAGGATAGCTGATCATCCTCGCAGTGGCAGACCACATGTAACAATACCTGCACAGGATTGGTATATCCAAATATCACACCTGCGGGACAGGTACAGGATGGCAACAACTGCCCAAGTTACACCAGGAATGCACAATCCCTCCATCAGTGCTCAGACTGTCTGCAGTAGGCTGAGAGAGGCTGGACTGAGGGCTTGTAGGCCTGTTGTAAGGCAGGTCCTTACCAGACATCACTGGCAACAACGTCGCCTATGGGCACAAACCCACCTTCGCTGGACCAGACAGGCCTGACAAAAAGTGCTCTCACTGAGCCTGTACTCTGGGGCTGGATGGTCCGTCATGGTCTGGGGCGGTGTGTCACAGCATCATCGGACTGAGCTTGTTGTCATTGCAGGCAATCTCAATGCTGCGCGTTACAGGGAAGACATCCTCCTCCCTCATGTGGTACCCTTCCTGCAGGCTCATCCTGACATGACCCTCCAGTATGACAATGCCACCAGCCATACTGCTTGTTCTATGCGTGATTTCCTGCAAGACAGGAATGTCATTGTTCTGCCATGGCATATCACTGTTACAGAACCTTGGAGACTGTGCGCTGCAGGGTTTCCGTTAGCTGGAAATGTCCGACAAATTCAAAAATTGTTTGCGCTTTTACGGAGGACTTTCCTGACAGTTTGCGAAGTTCAAAAGCAGCCCGCGTTATTTCCGTCTCGCGTACCAGTTTAAAACTCTTCCTTTAGCGCATTGGTTGATTAACAGATGAGTAGATCCCGAAATTCATGCACAAGCTCAATGGGAGAGTTAATTCATGACAACATGTAAACAAACAAAATAAAAGAATGGCTCATTTGGGGTGATTCAATCAGAACTGGACAAGCGAGACACATCACCGTTATAACTGGTCGTATTATGCTGTTTTTTTATTTTATTTTTTTTTTACCACTTGTGTTTGGATTTCGCAGGAAAGACTCTGGTATAATGACACATTAATCATTAGGCCTATGTCAGTTTTTTATTGCATGATATAGCGCAAAAAGTAATAGAAGAGAAAGTGTTTAAAACGTACACCGTTTCTCTTAATTACACTTGCATTCAATCTAAGCACAAACATGATATTACGAGCAGAATCCAAAGTAATTTAGTGTAGTACCTGAATTTACAGAAATTGATGGTTGAAATGTGCATGCTTAGATATGAAATTAGTGGATTTTTTCTAATTTATCCGGCAAACTTTATTATTCCTGGACGTGTTGGCCAGCACTAAAACTCTGGTGCACAGTGCAAGGCAGGTGTTCAAATGGCTGCTGCAATTATGTTACGAGCACTATCGAACTGTTTTTTGTGTGCTAACTTCATTCTAAATGTTCCCCTGCTTTGCTACATTGATAAAATGCTTGGCGCAGGTCTCAGCATAATGTCTCCCACCATCTGCTTTCATGAAGGTCAATGCATGGTTTATTAAAAGGGTCATATAAGGGCATGCATTAACGGCATTTTAAAAAATTGTGCCGTTAAAGGAATATTGCGTTAACACGTAACTTTTACAGCTCAAATATATATTTCTAAAAAAAAAAACTATGTGCTCTTATGGAAATTGCATAAAGTTAGCCAGTCAGATTAGAGTTTGTCAAATCAAGAAAGTACTTTCCAGCTGTGTGCAATATGCATCAGATGGTCAGTGGGCGTGACATCTGAGGCTGAGACTGCTGTACCATTGTGCAAGTTTTATTGACTTAAGTAGAGGATTCTGCCTGATTATGAAAGCTAGAGTGAGACAGGGTATTAAGATGGCAGGGGTTAGAGCTAGATATGTAAAGAGATAGTGAGAAAGGATGTGATATATTAAATACACTTCACCCATCAGGGTGAAATGAACAAGGCTGTAACCAAATGCTCAGAATTGGGCAGACCAAATGTAAAGTTTATGAATCAGTCATAATAAAAACCCTACTGGTGGACCACTAACTGACACATGTCAATGTCAATGATAGGAACTTTCTTTTCAATCAAGGAACTATTAGTATTGCTTTATTTTAAGTGAGGGACTGAACTTCCTGCACCAATATCGGAGAGTCACGCTCTGTAACATCATACAATATACATATTGACACACAAGAGCCAACAATTACAGTATCACATTGCCAATTTTCAAGAGTTGCTCGAGCTTAAGAGTGAACATTAAAGTTTGTTATTGGTTAATCCAGGTTAATTAATTTACCAATCACACATACAGCAATGTGCAGCAACAAAGTGACCGCAAGTCATTCATTTTCAATAAGAGTTGCCGATATGAGGCGACATGATCGGTAGCAACCATTTAGTTTGGCAGAGTAACTTTATTCAACTAAACAAAGATGCGACCAATGAAAGTAAGGCAGTGAATCGTCACATGAGAAAGTTGAATACAGGAGTTGAGGAGAAATGCCTAGTAGCGCAGCACAAACAGTCTCCCGCAATTGAATTGCTGTATGCCCCTTAATACAGGTCTTGCAAATTGGGATTTATTAGTGAACTGTAGGGGGTTCATGTGATTAATTTAAATTCAAATGTATAATAATAATAAAAAAAACTGTTTAAAATTTAATAACCAAAAATAAAATAAGTTCAATATTTCACAATGAACATACAAGGATTTATTGAATTTTGAAAGGCTACCATTAATTAAATTATTTACTTGTGGTACCCCCTGAGATTGTAGGTCATAGGGGTTCAGATGACAAATAGTTTGAGAACCCCATCTCTAATAAAACACAACTAAACTGAAATGTATCTATTTTTACCTTTTTTTCTTCTTTTTTTTTTCCAGGAAACAGTAGAATATGCCTTTCTGATCATTTTCACGATTGAGACCTTCCTCAAGATAATCGCATATGGGCTTGTGATGCACCAGAACTCCTATGTGAGGAATGGCTGGAACATGCTGGATTTTGTTATAGTTATTGTAGGGTAAGTAAACAGCCATTTTCATATCAATGTCACTTCCTTCTCTCATAACTTCCTTTAGTAGGGCTACAAGATCCTGTGAATGTATTTAAACAAACCCTTTTCTCTTGTGTCTGTAACAAAGAATGTCTTAAAGGTTACATCAGATCAATTTGCAGTTTGTATTCAACAAATCTGGTCCTAAATCCAAAATTCACAAATCATACCAAAACTCTCTGGAGCTGAGCTGATAGGAAATATTTTATCCACATTAAAAGTTTACCATCAGTGCCCAGATAAAGAAGCCATTGTAATGAAATATAAGTCTGGGGTAAATTTGTTTTAAATAATGGTATAAACTAGCTTTGGGGTGTTGGAGATGTTTAGTGGACATGTGCTGTAATGTTAGCATGACATCCTCAGTACCCCTTTGATCTTTGTAAGTAAATTGAAGGTTGCCTTATTGTCCTCTCAGGATGTAAGAGTCAGGGTTGTGTAGGGAAGAGGCGAGAGAATGAGGATCCAAACACAGAACTTTTAATCATGAACAAACAAAAAGAAGACAGTAACACAAACATAACAGCAGTATGCTGGTTATCAAAGTACTACATACAAACAAGAACCGCCATTGGAACAAGGAACAAGAGGATATATATATATATATATATATATATATATATATATATATATACACACATACTGGGGCTAACAAGGAGACAAGGAACACCTGGAATACAATTAGGGCAATGGACAGAAGACAGATAACAAAGGAAGACACAAAAGCTTAAAACTAAGAGTCTCTTATAAACTTCTAAATAAGAGTCCATGGGGGGGAAACACAAGAATGACATGACAGTAAAATGCTTGAGTATAACCCTTTCCGTACTTGCATAAGATACTGGTAAAGGCAACTGGCTCAGTTCCAGTTAAAGGAAACAGACTGGGAAAAATATACAGTCCAAAAGTACATTTTACGCTAATAAGAGACTTTTAAAAAAGTCTGTCATTGGAAAACATCTGCTACGATGTAATGAAATACTTGTAATTTATTTATTGCTAAAAAGGCAAAATGCACTGTTATTTTTTAATATCTGTCAATGGGGAACCCTATGGGGTGCTTTTGGGCACATTATGGTGTAGCTCCAGCATCTACAAGCAGAGGCTAATGGGGACATGCTAACCAAGCAATTCCTGCCCCCCTGGATGGTGTATGACCCCCCTCCCAAATAGAATGGGCTCTTGGTGCTGAACTGCCTCATCACTGGGCTGGTAGGCCATGACATTTTGGCTGTTCAATGTGAAGAGGCTCTTGGGATGAGAATTTGGCAAAACCTGCTATCTAGAAACAAGTAGTACTGCATGGTTGGCAAACTGATCCATGATAAATCACAAATATGTAGTTGTTGGTATGCTTTTAAAAATTACAGCAATGTAGGACTGTTTACTGTAACAATGGATTCTTCACTTATAAATATAGTACTGTGAAAGTCATAGGCACATTAGATTTTTCACAAAAATAGTTGTCTTAAGATGGTTATTTTATATCTTCTGCTTTAGAGTGTCAATATGAAATATTTCCCCCCCCCCAAAAATGTGCGAATAGAATAGTAGTAGGAGGAGTCCTGCAACATATGGTATGACCCCACAGAGCCTGGATCTCAACATCATTGGGTCAGTCTGGGATTACATGAAGAGACACAAGCAATTGAGACTAAATACATAGAAATGTGGCAAGGTTTCCAAGATGCTTGGAACAACCTACCTGCCAAAAACCTTGAAAAACTGCACGCAAGTGTACCTAGGAAAATTGGTGCTATTTTAAAAGGCATAGAGCGCTCCCAAAATATGGATTTAGTTTTTCAAATGTTTGGAGGGTTTAAAAGGCAGAAATGTGAAGCTAATAATTTTTTTAAAGCTCTTACATTAATTCTTCTGTTAAAACTTGCATTATTTGAGCTGTAAAGTGGATTAAATCGTCATTTTTATGGTTTGGGGCATTACATTGTAATGGCAATGAAGTTGTAAAATTGGATATAACTTTAAACAGAAATGGCCTGTAAGTAATTTTATCACACTAAAATCATGTGAACATGGTTTATGCTTATGGCTATAGTTTTGAAACCGTGAGTATTCTTAACGTTGACGGATTGGCTCCATTCACTTCCATTTGTAATGCCTCACTGTAACCCAGATTTCTGCTTTAAAAAAAGGGGTATTCATTCTTTTGTGGTATAACATTATGCCACAAATGCTGCCAGTTGAGCTTAACTTGTATTAGAACCATCTTTTAAAATAAAACTTGTGTTTTGAAAGTTTTCTGTTCTCTCTCTCTGTGTATGTTTTAGTCTCTTCAGTGTGGTTTTGGAGCTGATAACTAAAGATCGCGAAGTCAGTGGTCAGTCTGGAGGGAAGCCTGGCGGGTTTGATGTTAAAGCTTTACGAGCGTTCAGAGTTCTGCGACCCCTCCGCCTCGTCTCAGGAGTGCCAAGTTCGTCAATATCTTTACACTGCATTCACACTGTAAGGTAGTGTAGTTGCAGGGGGTCATTTTCAAACAAATGATGGCACAGTTGTCAAGCATGTAAGTGCAACTGTATCTGTTTATTAACAGCTTAATAAACATAATTATAAAATAAACTAATAAATACATAAATTGAATTGAAAGTGTAAAAAAATACAGAAAGCTTTGTGTAAGGGTTAGGTTTAGAGATAGACATAGGGGATAGATAATATCATTCATGCAGTATGACAACAATTGAAGGCTAAAGAAGGTCCTTACAATGATAGAAAAACTAACTATGTCTGTGTAGGTTTACAGGTGGTGTTAAACTCAATCATTAAAGCGATGGTTCCTCTGCTCCACATTGCTCTGCTTGTACTCTTTGTCATCATCATCTACGCCATCATCGGTCTGGAGCTCTTCATTGGGAAGATGCACACTACCTGCTACCTGAACGGCACACGTCAGTCCAGTTGCACATTCATCACACTATTTCATCTTCTGCATGTGCAATAATGGTGTTATAATTATTACTGGTGTTTGCTTAAGCTATTACAATTGCTCATATTTAGTGTTAATGATTTGAACAATCTCTTAGTAATAAACGTCAGCATATAACTTTTCCCTCACCAGTTGTATGAATGATGCCTCAAATCATGCTTCTTAAGAAAAGGTGTGCTCTTACTTTTCAAAGCAATCAAGAAAAAATCACTTACATTTTTCACCTGGCAGATAAATTTTTTTTAATAAAAACAGGCAAAGAAATCCCATAGACTTACACTGAAGGAGGAACCCGAGCCATATCTACAGGGCAAAATGTAATAGAGAGGGGTGGGCTCTTTTGACTTGGGCATGTACGCAGCCACACTGTAAAAAAGGTTTTAATCTTTGTTATAACAACCCGTTTGTTGAGTTTTCTGAGTTTCAACAATTTAGCAAAAGAGTGCAACAGTCTGGTTGCAAAAAAATTAAACATTTCCATAAAGGAATTGATTTGTAATAATTATAAACCTTTAAAAACAGACCAACTGAGAGCTCCGAGCGAATTATTTGATGGTATATGCTTCGTTGAAGCCATCAGTCTGCTTTATTTGAACTTTTAAAAAAATAGTGTTTAATAGGGGAATTATCAGTGAAAAACTACACTATCCATGGTCCTGAAAAGAACCAAGAATCAGAGAACAGCAATGACAAACAAACCTAGGCAAAAGAGCTCTTTTAAAAAAATGTTATCCCCTTTTCTCCCCAATTTGGAATGCCCAACTCCCACTACTTAGTAGGTCCTCGTGGTGGCGCGGTTACTCACCTCAATCCGGGTGGCAGAGGACAAGTCTCAGTTGCCTCCGCTTCTGAGACAGTCAATCCACGCATCTTATCATGTGGCTCATTGTGCATGACACTGCGGAGACTCACAGCATGTGGAGGCTCATGCTACTCTCCGCGATCCATGCACAACTTACCACGCGCCCCATTGAGAGCGAGAACCACTAAACGTGACCATGAGGAGGTTACCCCGTGTGGCTCTACCCTCCCTAGCAACCGGGCCAATTTGGTTGCTTAGGAGACCTGGCTGGAGTCACTCAGCACACCCTGGATTCGAACTCGCGACTCCAGGGGTGGTAGTCAGCGTCGATACTCGCTGAGCTACCCAGGCCACCTTTCAAAAGAGCTCTTTTAGTGAAAAAGAAAATAAAAGAGCTATTTCTTTAACAATGTCCACACAAGGGAGGCGTGTGAGGATGGGATAAAGAGCACAGAGGTTTTGGGGATGTTTTCTCATCGGCTCAGGCCTTGCATGCATCCTCTTCTCCATATCAAGTGGCTTCACCCATTCAGTATGGCAGTGACATTCTACGCCCCAGCATTGGTACAATCACATTGGCTTGTGATGATGAAGATGGAGATGCTACATAGCATGAGGCTTCTGATGGCGAGACCTGGTCACACTCAGTCAATGAGCTTGCTGGTTTTTCTCCTATGGGGAGAGCTGCTGATGCTGGTTCTCACCCAGTGGTTGAGAAACTTCAGCTCAAATGGCCCATGCATGATCTCCTCAGAGTCCCGCTGTCCAGTGCCGTTCTTTCGCAAACTGCACGACCAGCTGGTCAAAACATGATGTGCTCCTTACTCGGTGAGAATGCATGTCTCCGGTGCAGCGACCTTTCCGTCGCTTGATAGCGCTGCACTTCAGCTTCTTCTACACTTCTGCACATCAGCTTGCCCCAGCCAAAGAGGCAGTCATGGCCCACTTGTGCCCTTCCTCTTTCATTCTGGCACGGAAATCTAAGCTTTTGCATCTGTCCAGGCTGTATAGTCTCACATCCGTGTTAGTGAGTAAGGCTTATGCTTCGGCAGGCCAGGCTGGTTCAGCTTTGAACACCATAGTGGTCTTGCAAGCCTACCAAATTGGAGTCGGGCCACGGATCTGGTGTTCTGGGCTACCAAGTTCACTGCCCAGGCTATTGGCAGATCTATGGAAAGCCTGGTGTCCTAATTTGTCAGAACTTCGCTACAAGAAAAAAGCCTTTCTGTTCGATGCTCCATCTTGCCGAGGCAAGGTGGTTCTGTAGCGCTGCTGATTAGCTCGCATTGATGCTGGATCGAGAACATGTTTACAGTGTTACTGTTTGTGTTGATGTTTGTCATGTTCAGGTAAAGTGTTTAAACCTTGTTGTGGAAGTCTCCGTTCAAGATGTTTATTCGGAGACTTTTGTGAGACAGTGATATTGCCTTATGTCCTTCTTCTGGACTGGTTCATGTCAATCAATCTGAAAGATGCTTACTTTCATGTGCAAATAGCCTCTTTCCACAGGCCATTCTTAAGATTCACTTTCGAGGGGACTGCATATCAGTGCCCTTTGGCTTGTCCCTGGCTCTCTGCATATTTACGAAATGTGTTAACATGGCACTTACTCCGATTGTTTGCTTATAGCTCAATCCAAGGAAGAAGTGTATTTGGTGCATTTGGGCCTCAAAGTCAATTGTGCGAAAAAGCGTGTTGGTGCCCAAACTGCAATTTTTCTTATTGGGACCATGTTGGCGAATCTGACTTACGAACGCACTCAATCTATTTTCCGTGCTTGAGTTTCAAACCGGTGGTAGTGCTACCACTGCGACAGTTCCGGAAGGCCTTGAGGTTGATGGCTGGCCTGCTGCGGCCGCAGTCACCCCTCTGGGCTTGTTACAAATGAGGCCTCTCCAGTGCTAAGAGAGTCCATTATCACATGTGGCAACACAGCTGCTTACATCTCCTTGTAAAGCATCGCCGTTTAGCTGCACTAGCTATTTGGAGAACGCAAATAGTGGGCAGACGCAAAGTTGTCACAACAGACATGTCCAGCAAAGGCTGGGGGAGTCCTGTGCGATGGCCTTCCACCCTTCAGTACCTGGACAGGTATGCAAACAATGTGGCTCATTAATCGTCTAGAACTGCTTGCAGTCCTCTTGGCTCTGACAGCTTTTTGGACAGACATGCAGGACTTTTATGTTCTGATCCACATGGACAATACTGCAGTTGTGGTGCAAATAAATCGCCAGGGAGGAATGAGGTCACACATGATGTTGGCTCTGGCATAACGAATTCTCCTCTGGAGCAAATTTAATCTATTCTCAATACGAGTACGTCCCTGGCCACCTGAACTGCAAAACAAATTTATTCTTGCATCAGGGAGTCAGGCAAGGGGGAATGGAGACTTTATCCTCAGACAGTTCAGAAGATTTGAAAGATATTCAGGGAAGCCAAGGTGAACCTGTGTGCCTCCCCAGAGACCACACATTGTTGCCTCTGGTACTCCATGACTCTGCTGGAGGCTCTGTTGGGCTAGGACCCCTAACTAACAAATGGCCAGTGCAACACAAGTCCTGTGCAAGGATCAGGAGGACAGCGAAACCATACTGCTGGTTGTGCCGGACTGCCCCAACTGCCCTTGGTTTCCAGAGCTGGTGACCTGTTGGATGCTCCCCCGTGGGAAATTCCCTTGAGGAGGGATCTGCTCTCACAGATCTGGCATCCCCAGTTAGAGCTGTGGAAACATCATGTTTCCCTGAACAGGGACCCGTCTGACACACGTGTCATCACAGCCAGTGCTCAACACCATACAACAGGCCAGAGCCCCTTAAACAAGGTGGATGTATGCCTTAAAATGGTGACTTTTCACTGATTGGTGTTCCTTCAAGGGTGAGGACCCAGCAACTTCCCCTGTGCAGATGGTGCTATGGTTTTCAAGAGCGTTTGGATACAAGACTTACTAGTGTATGTCACTGCAATAGCGATGGGCCGTGACCCCTTAGGGGGTTTGTCTGTGGGCAAACACCCTCTGGTCTGTAAGTTTGCTAGACGTTGAGTTTTGCTAGACAGCAGAGGCCCTCTCTCCCCACTACCATCCCAGTCTGGGACTTAGTGCTGATACAAAATTTGCTTGCGGTTTCCGTGTTTGAGCTACTAGAGGTGATAAGATTACACTGTGGACTGTGCTGCTACTTGCTCTGGCTTCAATCAAACGTGTTGAGGACCTTCAGGCCTTGTCTGTAAACAACTCTTTTAGAGTTTAGACTGGGCTTATTGAAAGCCGTTCTCAAGTCTAAAGATGGTTATGTGTCCATAGTATTGGCCACTCCCATTCGGGCTCACGTTGTTACCTTGCATGCATTCTCTCTTTGTATCTCCCTTTGAGTTGGGCAAGGCTAAAGGACTGCACATGCTATACCCTGTTTGGGCATTAAGCGTGTACACTGACCAAACAAGTCAATTCAGGAGAACTGAACAGCTCTTTTTCTGCTTTGGAGGCAGCTCAAAAGGTTTGGCCATCTTCAAGCAAAGACTTTCTTACTGGGTTGTGGATGCCATTGCACTTGCTTACAATTCGCAATCCATACAGTGTCCCATGGGTGTTAAAACTCATTCTGCCAGGAGCATGGAGCATCTCTAGGTGCAGGTTCAATGTTCCCTAACACCTTTGCCAGGTTCAATAACTTAGATTTTTCCTTGCTCTCTTCAAAGACTTGGACTGAAAGAAGGGTTGATATACACTATATTGCCAAAAGTATTCGCTCACCCATCCAAATAATTGAATTCAGGTGTTCCAATCACTTCCATGGCCACAGGTGTATAAAATGAAGCACCTAGGCATACAGACTGCTTCTACAAACATTTGTGAAAGAATGGGCCGCTCTCAGGAGCTCAGTGAATTCCAGCGTGGTACTGTGATAGGATGCCACCTGTGCAACAAGTCCAGTCGTGAAATTTCCTCGCTACTAAATATTCCACAGTCAACTGTCAGTGGTATTATAACAAAGTGGAAGCGATTGGGAATGACAGCTACTCAGCCATGAAGTGGTAGGTCACGTAAAATGACAGAGCGGGGTCAGAGGTCGCCAACTTTCTGCAGAGTCAATCGCTACAGACCTCCAAAGTTCATGTGGCCTTCAGATTAGCTCAAGAACAGTGCGTAGAGAGCTTCATGGAATGGGTTTCCATGGCCGAGCAGCTGCATCCAAGCCATACATCACCAAGTGCAATGCAAAGCGTCGGATGCAGTGGTGTAAAGCACGACGCCACTGGACTCTAGAGCAGTGGAGACGCGTTCCCTGGAGTGACGAATCACGCTTCTCCATCTGGCAATCTGATGGACGAGTCTGGGTTTGGTGGTTGCAAGGAGAACGGTACTTGTCTGACTGCATTGTGCCAACTGTGAAGTTTGGTGGAGGGGGGATTATGGTGTGGGGTTGTTTTTCAGGAGCTGGGCTTGGCCCCTTAGTTCCAGTGAAAGGAACACTTTCACAAGAGATTTTGGACAATTCCATGCTCCCAACTTTGTGGGAACAGTTTGGGGATGGCCCCTTCCTGTTCCAACATGACTGCACACCAGTGCACAAAGCAAGGTCCATAAAGACATGGATGAGCGAGTTTGGTGTGGAAGAACTTGACTGGCCTGCACAGAGTCCTGACCTCAACCCGATAGAGCACCTTTGGGATGAATTAGAGCGAAGACTGCGAGCCAGGCCTTCTCGTCCAACATCAGTGGCTGACCTCACAAATGCGCTTCTGGAAGAATGGTCAAAAATTCCCATAAACACACTTCTAAACCTTGTGGAAAGCCTTCCAGGAAGAGTTGAAGCTGTTATAGCTGCAAAGGGTGGGCCGACGTCATATTAAACCCTATGGATTAAGAATGGGATGTCACTTAAGTTCATATGCGTCTAAAGGCAGATAAGCGAATACTTTTGGCAATATAGTGTATCAATGTTTCACTACCCTGCTTGGCTAGTGCAATTTCTTGTACTATCAGCCTGGTCTCATGACCTTGCCGTCTTCTCTCTTCCTACTATGTTTGCAAAGAGGAGTTTCTTTTCAGTGTTTCACTAGCCGTCAGCTAATGTCATTGTATTACGTTCCCGGTCTATGACCTTTATGTCTCTTTCCTTCCCACCGTGTTGCAAAGCAGAGTTTTCTGAGCAATGTTTTACTATCTGGAATGGCTAGTTTCATTGTCATACTATATTACCACTAATATTTTTATTTGTTCTCCCTCTTTCCTTCCTATTTTACTATTTTATTTTAATTCAAAGGTGAGGATATTTCAATGCTTTTTCACTACCCTGTTGGCTAGTGAGCATTGCTTTAGTGCGTATGAATCAGTAGCAAGGTGTGATGGTATACAATTCTAATAGCAACAGCTACTGATGCAATGTCGAAGTGACTGACTTGAAAGGGGACATCTCAGTTACTGCATAGCTTTGTCGCGCTACTGATTTCTCACTGTTAAGAAACAGAGAGATGACTCAAGTGAAGGGAGGAAAAATCCTAATGAAATGGCACTCTGCTCTGGATTTTATGCCTGTGATTGCATGGAAGATGCCATTATTTTCACACATAATGTGGTATATACAGTGAAATTCTTCTTTTGCATATCTCAACTGAGCTGGGGTCAGAGCCAAAGCACCCCTGGAGCCATGATACTGTGCCCCTGGAGCAGATGGGGTCAAGGGCCTTGCTCAAGGGCCCAACAGTGGCATCTTGGCAGTGTTGGGGCTTGAACCCCAAACCTCCTGGTCAGTAATCCAGAGCCTTAACTGCTAAACCAGCACTGTCCCTTGGTGGAGTGCCCTGCACCATCTGCCAGATTGGCATAATTCTAAAGGATTTCATAGATCATCACTCTTGGGAGCAGTTCCCATTGCGTAGTCTACTGTAGCATAAAATATTGATTTTCAAATACTCTTTTGCTTCAAAGTTTGTCATGTTTCGATTCACCTCGGAACTGGTTGGTTTGATTCATGTCTTAGAACTCTTTATTGTTTGTGTTTTTTTTTGTTTTTTTGTAAATCCCTATGAAAAAAAATGAGAAAAAATACTTCTGGAAACAAAATGGTTGAAAGAGTAGGCAGTCACTGTTGTGGTCTATTGCAACACAAAAAATTTCCCAGAACACCTTGGCAGGGCCGCATTAATGCATGGGCTTACTGGGGCTCAAGCCCTGGGGTCTGCGGCTGCAGGGGGGGCAGTCGCGGTATGCGTTCAGTGGGAGATGCTGATGTAAACACAGAGAGGGTGTGCAACGCTAAGCCTGTCCGTTTACCACGTGGTCATCGAGTGTGTGGCAGCGGGGGCGTGGTTGAGTGTCCGTCTGGAGAGAAAGAAAGCGGTAAGGGTGCTGACAGCTGAGCTAAATTATGTCTAACACCTGTCTCTAATTCCAGTGAGCATGGGGAGAGCGGCATATAAGTGGCCACGCTACCAGTAGACAGGGAGAGAGAGTCTGGCACATGGGAGCCCACAGTGCTCGAGAAGCTGTTGTGTTTATCCTATTGTGTTTGTGAAGCTAATGTGTTTTAAGTGACTACGTGCCTGTGAAGCTGATGAGTTTGTGAAGTTGAAAAGTACTGAAGTGGCCGATTAAAAAGTCTTACCTGAGCCTGGAACCCGCTTCCCTGTGTCCTCCTTCCCTTCTGCTGTGAAGTCGTATTACAGAGTGATAATGTTCCGCAACAACCCCCCCCCCCCCAATACCGCCTGGCAAGGGCCCAGCGAAACGGTAAGACCCGGGGCCCCGGAGCACCTTAATGTGGCCCTGCACCTTATCAACCATATTGCAACACCCTCGCACCCACCCATAGCAAAGTGATGGCAAGTTTTGTATGGTTTAAAGCCACTCACATTTTCTTCAGACAATGGAAAAATGTACTGATATTTAAATTTACATTCATTTAGCAAACATTTTTATCCAAAATGACTTGAATGAGGAATGCAGCAGCATAAGTGTTTCATTCGTCTTTGTTGTGTGTTTTCTGAACACAACAAATGCAAGTTTCTCTATCTTTGTCTTGTTACTTCACCACACAGGTACATTAGCAGAAGAGGAGCCTGCACCCTGCTCTCTGTCAGGTCATGGACGACACTGCACTCTCAATGGCACCATGTGCAGAAACGGCTGGCATGGGCCCAACAACGGCATCACAAATTTTGACAACTTCCTGTTTGCCATGCTAACAGTGTTTCAGTGTATCACTATGGAGGGCTGGACTGATGTACTGTACTGGGTGAGACAAACAATATCAGGCATATCATATCTGTCCGGAGACAAGGATTCCAAACAGGAGTGGAACAATTTGTTAAAATAAAATAAACATGTGTAGTGGATAAAGCACTTTCATATTAAAAGATATAAAATAGAGTAGCTGATCATGATAAACCCAGCACGCAACATCTTAGGAAGATGTGTTTTAGATTGAAATCGAATAACATATAACATGAAAATAGCATGCCGTAGATCCCCACTAACGTCTACCTAGAGAGTGCTGCGCTAAACTGCAGGCTCTGCAGGTGTATATATTTAAATGCTTAGCTCAAGGTTTAGATTTGGATTGCCGTTTTCTATTTAGTCTTATATTTAAGAGGATATTTAAAATGAGACATTTGAAAAATGTATTCTTTTTAAATGACTACTAGTTAAGTCTTTTACACACAAGATGATATGAGAGATGTCGTGTGTGTGTTTACATGTGTGTTTGTGTATTTCAGATGAATGATGCGATGGGCTTTGAGTTGCCCTGGGTTTATTTTGTCAGTCTGGTCATCTTCGGCTCATTCTTTGTCCTCAATCTAGTGTTGGGTGTTCTCAGTGGGTGAGTAACCCGTGATTTAATCAAAACTGTATTCTGTTCTCAAATATTTTTCAGATATAAATCTCCTATATTTTTATTTTTACTAAATGCGCTTATTGTTAGATCTTCTCTGTAACATAAAATGATTATTTTTTTTTGTCTCATTTAATATTCAGTTTCACTCTGAAATACAATCACAGAATTAAAATGAGTTCCAAACACTGTTTGAGTTTGACATGTTACAGTGTGGTGAATGTATGTGTATCATACAGAGAGTTCTCTAAGGAGCGTGAGAAGGCGAAGGCTCGTGGAGATTTCCAGAAGCTCCGTGAGAAACAGCAGCTGGAGGAGGATCTGAAGGGCTATCTGGACTGGATCACACAAGCTGAGGACATTGACCCTGATAATGATGAAGAGGGAGATCAGGAGACCAAACGCAACCGTACGTACATGCACAACTCAGAATCACAATGTTTTGATTGGCCAGGTAAGATTGCTCTTGTAAGGAATTTGACATGGCATCATTCTTTTGTGCCGTTTTCTGTCAGAAGATCTACTGATCTGCTCTGCGTTCATATTTCCACTCTCAAACACACATGGAAAGAGAAATGCTTGCTGCTCTGATTTCCACTTTCCCTCTCAAAGCATTCTGTAAATCACTCAGCTCCCGCTTCACTTGGGGTTTCCCATTTCACACACCCACTCACTATTAGGGATGTGAATCGTAAGGAATTTATGGATTCCAGTAGGGATGCACCAATATAGAACATTTTGGCCAATATGATACAGATTATCAAAAACCCATAGGCTGGTACGACATTTTGCCACTCACCTTATTTTGTCATCAGATCACATTTTTGAGGAATCATGCTTTAAAAATGGTTTATCCTAACAATAAATATTTTCTATTAAACATTGTGATCTTTTGAAAACATGACAAGCCAAAATGTTAAAATGGGCCACAACAAAAGATAAATCAAAGATTAACATGTGTAAAATGATTTAAAAAATAACTAAATATGATAGATAACATGATGATTGACAAGAAAAAAATCATACCTGTTTAATATCCAACCATTTTATTTGTCTTGAACTAAAATAAACGTACTTGAAATACTTACTTGATACAAAAATTGCTTATAGAGAATGCAGCGGGCAGGACATTGTCGAGACATTAACCCCCCATTAAATATGATACCCCCACCCCACCCCCACTTATTTTGTTAAAAAAATGCATAGGAGTCAGAAACAATGGATTTCCCATTAGCATCCCCCACAGTTAGTATACATAGCGATTTAGCAAATACTTTTATCTAAAGCAACACTTATTGCATGGTCAGTCCTCCTGAAACAACTTGAGGTGAAATGTCTTCATCGAGGACATAATGGTGATGACTCACAACTCACTCCTTAAAGGGATTGAATCAGCAACCTTTTGCTTTAAACACTATTCCAGGCCACCCAATATGAGAATCTTTAGCGAAAGTTAAAGGCGCACTCTAACTTTTTCCTCATTAAAAAAGTTTTACTTCTACAGAAATTAACTGAAACTTTGAAACATGCTGAATGTATACAATCATGAGCGCTCACATGCGATTAAGACTTCAGTCATATCAGTAAACTTATAAAAGCTATTTTAATCTACACAGAGAGGGTTACTTAATCTCAGTAACAACCCTGTTATTGGACACTTTCACTCTTGGATTAAATGAATTAGGGCTCACTGTGAAAAGTGTATTTTGAATCTGTAACTGAAAATGATTGATTTTGAATGATATTGCACTAATGATGCTAGTTGTCACTGTAAGTCAAAGCTTACAAAATAAAAAAGTTACAGAGTGCAACATTAAGCAGTGTTTGCTTTTGCCAGACGTAACTTTAAACAAAGTGATGTACTTTCCTCCAAAACCTGCATCAACCAGGCACATTGGAACAGTTGTAAGAAGAATGCCACTCACGTCTTTAATGTTTTAGTGGAATGATCAGTAGCTTGGATTCTATCCATGTATTTTTATGTGCATTTTGGTATATCAATAAAAACTGCTGGATGGAAACACCAAGTTGCAAATAAAATCTCAAATGTGCATTAAAAAAAACTTCAAAAAAGCTTGCTTTAGGTCGATACAATTTTCATTCGATAAGGAGAAATGCACATAAACTATGATGGAAATGCAATTACTGAATAAACTCCTATTGAGTTGAATAGAAATACAAGATTTGCATAAAAAAAAAATAATTAAAAAACAAATTAACTGAATAACTCATAACTGGACTAACCAATGGACCGATCAATCATCACATTTGAAATGTTGCTCTGATCATCCTGAAATAATGGTGTGCTGAAAATCCAAAGCCTGCAAAAAAGTTTGCAGAGCAAATAAGTCAAAGAGCAGGTTTATTGACACTTTTGAAAAATATCAAATAGATCCATATGGCAAAGTCATGAGGAAGGAGGAACACAAACACATAGCATTCCCAGAACTGTGTAACGCACTGTCGCTTCAAATCAAATCAAATCACTTTTATTGTCACACAGCCATATACACGAGTGCAATGGTGTGTGAAATTTTTGGGTGCAGTTCAGATCAACATAGCAGTCATGACAGTGATGAGACATATACCAATTTACAATAAACATCAGATTTACACATCAAAATTTACATATCTAATATACACATAATTACACACAACACAATATACAAATAATAACATACACTGTACAGTATACAATACACACAATATAGATACACATTATTCAATAAAAAAAGTATATATAGTATATATAGAATGTACAGTAGGTTGTATTGTACTGTATTGACATTTAGACTGTCGGTTGATAGTAAGTTGTTAGAGAATATAATATAATAATAATATAATTTATGACAGTCCGGTGTGAGATATAAGAGTAATAAAGTGCTGATGTATTTTGATAGTGGGAGATCAAGAGTTCCAAAGTCTGATTGCTTGGGGGAAGAAGCTATCATGGAGTCGGCTGGTGCCTGATGGTAGCAGTGAGAACAGCCCATGGCTTGGGTGGCTGGAGTCTCTGATGATCCTCCAAGCTTTTTTCACACACCGCCTGGTATATATGTCCTGGAGGGAGGGAAGCTCACCTCTGATGGTGTGTCTGGCAGTTCGCACCACCCTTTGCAGAGCTTTCTCTGCGAGGGCAGTGTTATTTCCCTCAAAACAAGCATAAAAAAGTATTTAGCTCATCTGGGAGAGAGGCAGCGGTGGTCATGGCGGAGTTTTTATTCCCTTTAAAGTCCGTGATGATGTTAATTCCCTGCCACATGCTTCTAGAGTTGGTGGTGTTAAACTGTCCTTCAATCTTGTTCCTGTACTGGCGTTTTGCGTTTACTATTGTTAGCTGTTTTGCTGTGGCTTGTTTATGCTCCTCCGTGTTCCCGGAATTAAAAGCGGAGGTCCGCACATTAAGTGCCGCGCGAACATCGCTATTAATCCATGGCTTCTGGTTCGGATAGATCCGTGTTGTTCTGGTCGGAACAACGTCCCCTACGCACTTTCTGATGAAACACATAACGCTATCAGTGTCAAGCTCAATGTCATCAGAGGCGGACCGGAACATCTCCCAGTCCATGTGATCAAAACAGTCTTGTAGCGTAGAGTCTGATTGGTCCGACCAGCACTGGATCGTTCTGAGGGTGGGTGCTTCCTGTTTCAGTTTCTGCCTGTAAGCGGGTAGAAGCAGAATGGAAGAGTGGTCCAATTTGCCAAATGGTGGGCGGGGGAGGGATCTGTAGCCATCCCGGAAGGGAGAGAAGCAATGGTCCTAATCCCGGTCCCCTCGTGTGTTGAAACTAATGTGCTGGTGGTATTTTGGTGCGACTGATTTGAAACTGGCTTTATTAAAGTCTCCAGTCACAATGAACGCGGCCTCAGGGTGCGCGGTTTCCTGCTTGCTTATAATCCCATACAGTTCCTTGAGTGCCCGGTCTGTGTTGGCTTGTGGGGGGGGATGTACACAGCAGTGATAATGACCGCTGTGAATTCCCTTGGTAGCCAGAATGGTCAACACAGAAGCATGAGAAATTCCAGATCAGGAGAGCAGAAAGACTTTATAGAATGTACGTTCCTCTGATCACACCAGGATTTGTTGATCATAAAACATACACCACCACCTCTGCTTTTACCTAAGAGGTCTTTCGCTCTGTCCGCTCGGTGCACGGAGAACCCCGGGTTCTGGAATCTCCACAGACATCCAAGTTTCCGTAAGGCAGATAACGCAGCAGTCTCTCGTCTCTTGTTGGAAAGAGATCCGCGCTTTCAGCACGCAGAGCTTGTTATCCAGAGACTGAACATTTGCCAGTAGAATACTGGTTAGCGGGGGTCGATTTGCGCGGCGTCTTACTCTGATGAGAATGCCGGCTCCGTTTCCCCTTTTCCTCCTGTGTTTCTGCAGCCGTGCAGCACAGACAAAGGGCTCCACTTGCGTGTTTGTAAACAGCGGGTCGGCATTGAGGAATTTGAAGTCCGGTTTACGGTGTGTAATTGCTGAACTAATGTCCAAAAGTGTTTGTCTGTCATAGACAATAAGGCAGACAATATCTAAGACAAAAAACATAAGAATTGTAAACAAAACAAACAAAACACTACCATGTTGTGTCGGAGCTTGCAATGTAGCAGCCATACTCGGCGCCATCTTGAGTCGATGAGCTTCCAGACATGAGACAAAGTTCTTCACAGAGTTTTGTCTGTGTGCTGTAAAGTGCCGGTATTTTATTAATGTTTAGGGGTAGTGGTAGTTCAGTGGTTAAGGCTCTGGGTTACCAATCAGAAAGTTGGGGGTTCAAGCTCCAGAACTGCCAAGCAAGGCCCTTGACCCTATCTGCTCCAGGGGCACTGTATCATGACTGACCCTGCACTCTGACCCCAGCTTAGCTGGGATATGTGAAAAAAAGAATTTCACTGTATATGTGCAAATGTATAATGTGTGATAAATAAGATTAATAAACTATTATTAATAATAATTATAATTAATAATCAGAGCAAGACAGTGCCTATGTCCTTAAAGAGGTTTTTAGAACATGTTCTATACTGTATATCAACATACATTCTTGTAAATAGGACAAATTAGGTATGTAAACAATAAAGGTGTAATATGTATTATATATACACTAACGGTCAAAAGTTTTGAAACATTTTTTTTTTCCTTCACATTTTAGAATAATAGTAAAGTCATCAAAACTATGGAATAACAAATGGAACTATGGGAATTATGTTGTGACTAAACAAAATCCAAAATAAATCAAAACTGTGTTATATTTTAGCATCTTCAAAATGCCTAAAATTTGCAGACATGTACTCTTGGCATTTTCTCAACCAACTTCTTGAGGTATCACCCTGGGATGCTTTTTAAATGGTATTGAAGGAGTTCCCATCTATGTTGGGCACTTATTGGCTGCTTTTCTTAATTATTTGGTCCAAGTCATCAATTAAAAAAAAATGTAATTACATTTTAGTTCCCTATCTGTCACTCACTCGACGTTGTGTCGATGTAGTCACACTTGGGAGCCCTAAACACCTCTGATCTTTGAAAAAAGGCCAAAGGGAATTGGGGAGTGGAATTTGCATGCCACTCCCCCGGACATATGGGTATAAAAGGAGCTGGTATGCAACCACTCATTCAGATTTTCTCTTCGGAGCCGAGCGGTTCTATTCATTGAAGCTGAATTCATCCACGAGTTCATTCACCTCATCTGCTGGATTTTACATTGCATTTTTTCCATTCTAAAAGAGTGGCATACACGGAACGTCTTTTTAAAGATGCCTTTCCGTTTGTGTGTTATTCCTGGTTGCGGTCGTTATCTCTCCACTTCTGATGGCCACGATCGCTGTCTTACGTTCATGGATGGGTCTTGTCCTCATTGCGAGAACATGACCATGGCAATGTTGCGGTCGCGGCTTGCATTCGTAAGAAAGCAAGCCACCCCAGCGGCTCCCCACCTCGGTCCTTCTACCTATGGGTATGAGGCTGTGCCAGTTAGCACTGGGGGCGATTTGGGGACCTCAGTGGGAGCACCTCCGCCGGGTAAACCCCCACGGACCTCCCATTCCCCAGCACGCTCGCTCGCCCCGGCCGGGCTCTCGGATGAGACCAGCGGCTCGTCTCATGGCGAGTTCGACCTCTTATTCGGAGCCCGGGAAGACGATGAGTAATCGAGCGCAGCATTGGAGAGCGGGCTCTGACGCGGACGCCTCGGCTGGGCTCCCTCCTTCGGGTGTGGTCGCCCAGTCTCAGGCCGACGCGGAGATGACGGACATGCTTTCCCGGGCAGCCGCGAGCATCAGGCTAGAGTGGAACCCTCCACTCTCCCCTGAACCCTCGTGGCTCGATGATTGGTTCCTGGGCCCAGAGCACCACTCACGGCCGTGCCCCACCCCATTTCTTCCCTGAAGTGCATGAGGAGCTGACAAGATTGTGGGGGGCACCTTTTACCCAATCCCGATCTTTCAGCTCCCCCGCTCTCACAGCCCTTGATGGTGGGGCGGCCAAGGGGTATTTGGTGATCCCCCAGGTGGATAAGGCACTCGCGGTGCACTTGTGCCCGCAGAGCGCCGCCACCTGGCGCAGGTGCCTGAAGCTCCCATCCAGGGCCTGTAGGTTTACGTCGTCCCTGACGGCTAAGGCCTACGGTGCCGCTGGACAAGGCGCCTCTGCCCTGCACGCCATGGCTCTCCTGCAAGTTCACCAAGCCAAGGCGCTAAAAGAGCTGCACGAGGGTAGTTCTGACCCGGGATTGATGCAGGAACTGCGCTCGGCGACCGACCTTGCTCTCCGGGTGACGAATGTCACGGCACGGTCTCTCGGGTAGGCGATGTCCACCCTGGTGGTCCAGGAGCGCCACCTTTGGCTCAAGCTGGTTGAGATGAGAGAGGCCGAGAAGGCACAGTTCCATGATGCCCCCATCTCCCAGGTTGGTCTATTCAGCGACACCATTAAGGACTTTGCCCAGCAGTTCTCAGCGGTGAAGCAGCAGACGGAGGCCATTCAACACATCCTGCCCCGGCACAGCTCAAGACCCCGCACCCCATCTGCTCGTCACCAAGGGCGTCCTCCTGCAGCAATAGCACCGGCTCCTCCGCAGCCCGGCCCCGGCATGAGGCCCACCGCAGGAAGCAGACGCCACCCGTCTCACGGCCGGCCACAAGAACCCGAGGAAGGCTTCGAAGTGCCCCTGAGACGGGAGACCCAGGGACAAGGAGATCCACTTCTACGGAGCTGGTAGACAGACCACTCCATCCCCTGGTGGAGGCCCGGGAGGAGAATCTTTTGTTTCATTTTTCGCCACATGCCCAAGAGGCTGCGGTACCCAAAACTTCAACAAAAAAGAATGGTTGCCATCGTCATGACTGCCATCCACAGGCGGATCCCGCACCCCTGCGCGCCCCGCTGTGGCACAAACACGCCCACATCGGGTTGGCTCCAACGGACTGCGTATGTCCAGTGGAGTGGCATGCAAATTCCACTCGCCAATTCCCATTAGCCTTTTTTCAAAGATCAGAGGTGTTTAGGGCTCCCAAGAGTGACCCCTAGTGTCACTACATCGGCACAACGTCTCGTTCGGAAAGGAGGTTACGAAATTAACCAGGACGTTTTATAATGAAATAAAATTAATATGGTGGCACAATTATATTTTTGTCTACAAAACTAATTTCAAACATTTAAGCATACGCCTTCAGATCAAAAGATTTTTAAGATCATGAGAAACATTTCAGTCAAGTGTTTCAAAACATTTGACTGGTAGTGTGTTTATATATATATATATATATATCATATATCATATCATATCATATGTATTGAAGGAATACATAGAATTTGTATATTTTCAAAAAGCCTAAATGTGACCAAAATGATGAAAAACTAATTATAAAATATATTTTTATTAATATTTCCTTAAACAGCATTATTATAGTTAGATAATAATATAAATAATTAGATTTATGTAGTTTAGATTTAGTTCATACTGTATGTAAGCTAAATGGACATTATAACTGAAATATACAGTACCTAAATGAATCAATTGAGTCGAGATATTGTAAAGTATCATGACATATCGAATTGTGACATATGTACTGTACTGTGCAATACATATCATATCGTGAGGTAGCGGGCTATACCCAACCCTAAATACAAGTCATGTATTAAGTAAACCAAGTAGATTTTTGGTGGGAAATGTTTTAAAATATAGGATATTGATTTGAACTGTAAGATTAATGAAGTGTTTTTGAAGTTCATACTGAATTGACTGCGTAGATGCAGTGTACTTTGTTATTTGGCTGATAAAGGCTTTAGTTGACAAAGTTGTTGTCTGTGTATTCTGTTTTAAGTGAAGCGATGCTAGCATTGGTCAGAGAAGTGTTACTTGCTGTTCGATTGGATTGCGGTTGTTAGCAGTTTATCATAGCGTTGTCCATTCTAAGACTAGGATGATGCAGGTAGTTGCCAGGGAAGTATCTCTTGTTTTATGGTGGGAGTTGGTCTAGCAACGTCTATGCTCTAGCTCTTTTGAATTGGTTGAGAACACATCTATTAAGAACATGTTATTATTGATTGATAAGTCACATTACAGATACACCTCCCTTTTATGGTGGTTGGTTAGAGCCACTATTTGAGTGATTTTACGGTCTGCTCTTGGTTTTATCTAACAAATGTAATCATGGCCTGTACATCTTTAAAATACAGTTATATATACAGTCAATCTCTCTTCAAATGATGAGATTGTAGTCAGTGGTATATTATCTTTGTCTCTACAGCAAGTGTCCCCACAAGTGAGACTGAGTCTGTGAACACTGAGAACCCTGGAGAAGATGAGAAGATGTGCTGTGGACCCATCTGGTGAGTGTTCAGAGATCTTCTGCTCCATACACCTCATAACAGAAATTAAAATATTAGCTCTTTTGGTGTTTAAAATTATTTTTATCTTCACCAACCTCCATAATCTATATAAACTCCCAGCTCTTGTATTTTATACTTTTCCCCAAGCAAAGAACTATGTTACCTCTTTTCAAAATATTGTATTTGGTTACATTAAATGTATAATCAATGTCATGTTGTTCTTTTTTCTCTCTCTCACAAAAAGAGGTTTTATTTAAATTTGTGTAAGCTTACTAGTGAGATATTAACTAGTTACTAAAGAGTTATTTGCTAAAGGTTTGTCAGTTTGCAGTGTGGCACAGAGTGATGCCCTATTTTTCACTTTTTCAGTCAGAAAATTTCGAAGTCAAAGTTCAGGTCAGTGGCTCAGTGAACTCTTGCATGAGCTTTTGTGCTATTTGTGTTTTGTGTGCTTGACATCACTTCAGCCATCACAAAGGTAATGTTTCTGCATGTCAGCGTGTATGCGTTTTAAAAGCTTAATGTGCACGGCAGTGTCGGTATTTTTGTCCTTAAATGTCATCTCCCTCTATTGTAATTGTTGTAACTATACTATTGTATTGTTTTTAACATGCATGCAAAACACTCTGAACATCATACATACTTACAGTATATCTGTGTAAATACACACATAAGGTCAAGACAGCAGTGTCACTAATTGTCCAATCATGTCATGTCTTTCAGTCGCTGGCGCTGCTGGAACAGGTTCTGTCGCAGGAAGTGCAGAGCTTTGGTGAAATCCACGGTCTTCTATTGGTTGGTGATTCTGCTGGTGTTTCTAAACACGCTCACCATATCATCTGAACATTACAACCAACCTAACTGGCTCACTGAGGTGCAGGGTGAGAAATCAAACAAACAAACACGTTTACTGGGCTATCTAAAATGGAGTCTTACCATAGAATCTATTGTTTTTATATAAAGCTTATTACAGACTAACCGAAACTCGCACCTTAAAAGGAATAGTTCACCCAAAAATGAAAATTCACTCATCATTTACTCACCCTCATGCCATTCCAATGTGTATGACTTTCCTCTGCTGAACACAAATGAAGATTTTTATAAGAATTTCTTAGCTCTTTTGGTCCATACAATGCAAGTGAATGGGTGACAAAATTTGCTTACAAGCCATTACAAAAATGGCTCAATAAAGTTAGTTCTAAGAAAATAAATCTTGCTATTTTTGATATCTTGAGTACAAGTGTCCTAATAGTTTTTGGGGCCACTGTATCTTACCTGTGCTTGTGTAATAGATTCCAGTGTTGTTTTGTGTGTTTGTCGGCAGATGTGGCTAATAAGGTGTTGTTAGCCCTGTTCACGTGTGAGATGCTGATAAAGATGTACAGTCTGGGGCTTCAGGCGTACTTTGTGTCACTCTTCAACCGTTTCGATTGCTTTGTGGTTTGTGGGGGCATCGTGGAGACTATCCTGGTGGAACTGGAGATCATGTCTCCTCTAGGCATCTCCGTCTTCCGCTGTGTGCGTCTCCTCAGAATCTTCAAAGTCACACGGTGAGAGACATCAGACATATGATAACTCCATGAGCTTATGTCTTATGCTGCATTTATTGTGTTGGAATTACAGTAATTACAAGTTCAGTGGAAAACAGCAGAAGATTTTGCCCAAACTGAAATTACAACATGTCTGATGATTGTATGGCATGTTTTGGCCTATATAAACTTGTCAAAGATTATTATCAGTAAAAATGTGTCTTAAAATATTAAAAATTAACATGTACATATTTAAGTAATTAAAATAAATGATGACTAACAAATTTCTTGAAAGACAAAGTATAAAGTAAATTTATGAATTTTTTTCACGTTTGTTGTAATGTACTGTATCATGTACCATAATTTAAGTGCAATTAAATCACAGAAAATGGTGCACTTAGTTACAATTTTTAATTGATTCACAGCCATTATATATATATATATATATATATACACACACACACACACACACACACACACACGTCTACATATTGAACAGCCAAAAAAGCCTTGAGAAACCAATGATTTATTGCAATGTAAGAAAGTTTCTTTGTTGATAATATTACAGTAATTTCAAAGATCCATCTATCCATTCATTTCCCGTTTATCCTACCCTATTGTCATACGGGTGCTGGAGCCTGTCCCACTTTAATTTGTGAAATCATTAAAATACCATTTTGTTGGTTGTTTGTCTCTCTTTTTTTCCCAGTCACTGGGCGTCTCTGAGTAATCTGGTGGCGTCTCTGTTAAACTCCATGAAGTCCATCGCATCTCTGCTTCTACTGCTATTCCTCTTCATCATCATCTTCAGTTTGCTAGGCATGCAGCTCTTCGGCGGCAAGTTCAACTTTGACGAGACTGTTACCAAGCGAAGCACCTTCGATAACTTCCCTCAAGCCCTGCTGACTGTGTTTCAGGTGAGAATGTGTTTGGGTGTGTATACCTGTGTGCATTCACTTAAATTCAGCTTCAGAGTATTTTACTGTATACTGTATGCTCAGCAGAGCCTAAATGTTAATGTTCTGGCCATCACTTTCCAGAAATACTGTGGTATTACTATGTACCATGTAAATACCATGTTAATTGAATATGGTAATCATTTTGTAGCATGGTATTTAAGAATATGTGTTAAATAGCTTGTTTTTGGTTATGTTAATAAATATGATTCATTGTCATTCATGTATAAATACTCAGTTTGTGGTTGTGTACTGGTCTGTTTTTGGCACCAGATCCTGACAGGTGAGGACTGGAATACAGTGATGTATGATGGCATTATGGCTTATGGAGGCCCTTCCTCATCAGGCATGCTCGTGTGCATCTACTTCATCATCCTCTTCATCTGTGGAAACTGTATCCTTTCATCAGCCCATCTGTCACGAAATGGCCATAAACTTCACACCTTTTGATTAAATATGCCACTTTCATTTATGGAGTTTAGCACTAAGTTTAGATGAAATCATTTGAGGAGTTATAAAATTATATTGATTTTTAGCTATAAATGGAAATATTAGTAATGAATGCGCTACTTTTAGAAGACTTTATTCTATGTTTTAACGTTTTAATGACAGTGAGGATTGTTCAGCTCATTAATTCCACTTAGAATTGTGTTCTAAAATTACAGAAGTTGCAAATTACACTGCAAAAATCTTTTTCCAAGAAATGTCTAAACATTCTACAATTACAATACATTTACTTTAGAAGCAAATTGCATAAGTTAGGTTTATGCTTAAAACTATTAAAAAAAAAAAATTTGCTGATGGTGTGTGAATAACACACATCTTTGAAAACAAGTCTAAATGTTTTATCCAGTTGTGCTTCTCAGGTAAATGTATTTTGTTATAAAGTTTAAATATTTTATGACAAAACTTGTATTCTCAGTGAGAACATTACTGTATATTTAACGGTGTAAAATCTTATAGGTACAGGTTACATTCACAGTCACACACATTTTCCTAGTTTCTTGTACTGTAAATACGGTAGTATCACATGTCTGGGAGGCAATATACATATGGAAATGATATGCAGATGATGTTATGCATAGTAAAAACACTTAAGCAAGTTCCATAAATGTTTATTTCAGGGAGGAGAAGAGGTGGGGAATAAAGCTCTTGCATGTTCTATTTTGATTTATAAAAAGGAAATTTTGGGGGGTTCTGGCGTATGTAAAAATTTCGTACATTTGCACACTTTTAGGAAAAAAACTATGCAAACTTTTATACACCAGGTATACGCCACTTGGTCTGGCACAGACTTTAAGTTAACTTGTGTTATGTATGTACAATGGGGTCGCACACATAAACCTTACACTTGCAATGCTTTGGTGATGTGTTTGCGTAGTTAGATTATGAATATGTTACACAGTATATGAATAATGAATATTGTATATTCTCAGAGAGAACACATTGTGTCTTTTAGTTTGATATCTTGACACTACTGGTCAGATATCTTACTGAATGTGTTCTTGGCCATTGCTGTGGATAATCTAGCAGATGCAGAGAGTCTGAACTCAGCTCAGAAAGAGGAAGAGTGTAAGAACAAGAGGAGGAAGAGCTGCAGGTGAACACTTTTCTCTCACAGGGTGTGATCTGTCTGCTGACATGATGGTTCAGAGTGAACTCCTTCAGAACTGTTATATTAATGCACACAGTGTGTGTGTTCTACAGAAGTTTGAGCATACAGAAGAAAGATGGTGAGGATGGAAACTCTAAGGTGAGTGATATGTATATATGAAACAGTATTGAGGCCTGTGTGTGTGTGTGTGTGTGTGTGTGTGTGTGTGTGTGTGTTTTCATGGTTGTGTGTAATTCAGGATTAAAGTGACAATAAATTAAATTGAATTAATTTGAAAACAGAATTAAATTGAAAAGGAGAAATTTATAGATTAAAAAAGTTTTATTATTTTTCAATATTCCAAAATGTAAAAAATAATAATAAATTAGCCATTTTTCCTTTTCTAATTGTTACAAGGAAAAGAAATTGGCAGGAAAACAAAAACAGTAAAATACTTGATTTTTTTTTATTTTTCCCCTTTTTCTCCCAATTTGGAATGCCCAATTCCCAATGTGCTTTTAAGTCCTTGTGGTCACGTAGTGATTCGCCTCATTCTGAGTGGCGGAGGACGAATCCCAGTTGCCTCCGCATCTGAGACCGTCAACCCATGCATCTTATTACATGGCTTGAGCGCATTGCCGCGGAGACATAGCGCCATCATGCCATCCACCGCGGCAACTATGCACAACTCACCATGCGCCCCACCCAGAATGAACCACATTATAGCGACCACGAGGAGGTTACCCCATGTGACTATCCTCCCTAGCAAACGGTTTGGTTGCTTAGGGGACCTGGCTGGAGTCACTCAGCATGCCCTGGGATTCGAGCTAGCGAGCTCCAAGGGTGGTAGCCAGCGTCTTTTACCACTGAACTACCCAGGCCCCCCTAAAATACTTTATTTTTAACATATTATACATATTACACTGAAAGTTGTTACTCAGGGCCGGTGACGTAAAATCAATTGACAATGAGGATAATTAAGTCCTCAAGGGAAAGCTGTTTGTAGGTACGTAGGCAAAACATGACTGCACTCCTCCACGGAACCTCGGTTAAAGCCTTGATTAAAATAGCCCACCGTATAATTTTGTTTTGGGTCCAAGATAGGCTTATCTTCTTTGTCTATTGTGTGGTCACAGCACTAGTGGTCGATATTTCGGCTAAGTCGATAAATTGGCTGATATTTGCTGAAATTTTCCTGTTTGCTTAATTAGTTTTTCAAGCCGTCTTATCGAATGATAAAAAAGGCAAACCTCAACAAAACTTCTATCATATACGGTTTGCAAACATGAGGATCTCTTGTATAAACAGATGCAATTCACGAACTTCAAAAACTCGCATAGTGTTTTCTTTTTGTGGAGTGCTCAAAAGATCTTCCACTGTAGCACGTATTCTATTAGTCTGGATTAAAAATGTTCCTCGGACTCAAATGTTTCACAATGGTTAGTCCATGACACTTTAAGTTGAAAGCTGTCAGTGGATTGATGCTCGCTGGATCCCCACAAGCATGAGAGAGCAACTTCAAAAGTAAAAGTGCTTCAAGTAAATAAAATGTAAGTACTGTAAATGTCATATTCACTGTGCAGTTTATATACAATTATTTTGATTTATTCATTTGTGAGAATTCATTTGCTAATGCACACAAGCCGTCCGAAGTTGCTAGACTACTGTGTGCAGTTTTGTTCTTTCCTACTTCCAAATATATTAATTTATGTGCAAATAAATTACTAAAATAGTATGTCAGCCTATCGGCCACCCTGCTCTCTGGATATTGGCATCAGCCATTAAATAACATATTGCTCAACCAATTCACACCACGCTTTGTAGAGGGAAGCAGGCCTTTTTTTCCAACTTGTGAGCTAATCCCCTCACACTGGACAGCGCTCTGTCAAAAACTGGAAGGAATTGTTCTGCTGGATGAGGTTAGTCAAGGTTTGCTGTCTGCATTGTTCTGCTATTTAGTTTTTTTTTTTTTTGATAACATTTAAAATTAGTGCATCAGTTTTGATTGTAACCATCTTTCGTGGCAAGTGGCACAGTACGTGGCAAGTGACCATGGGAAAAAGTGCAAAAATATAATTTATTGAAAACTTAAGTTTTGCAGTGTGAATGCATCCTATTAAACCTGGTGTTCCCTTTCAAGTCAGTAACTTTGACACTGCAGTAGCTGACACTGTGGGAGCTCCCCCTACACTGTAAAAAATAATTTGTTGATTCAATTAATTATATTTGGTGTCTTTTTCTCTTGTTTTTTTATTTAGTTTAACTGACTTAATTGAATAGTTTTTTTTATCACAAATTAAAGTGATCTGAATGTAGTTGTAAAAACTGAAATTAAATTGGACGTAGTTATAACAACTTAACTTTAGTTTACTGAATTTAAAGGCCTGACGCTGTAAAGTTAGTATTAAGCGAACCTAACTTTAATTGTCAAATAAACCCTGCAAGTTTTGCACTGCAGGACAGTCTCTTCTTGAGACACGTGATAGTTTGATTCGCAGGCACATGGATGTCACTTGACACACAAACCTCAGTAATGGTGATACTCAACAAACATTAAGTAAAAGATGAGCTCTTAACATCACCACACAACTAAATCAACAGTATTCACAAAAACAGCAGCACAAATAAAATCTGCAAATAGCAAAAAATAAGCTTACAACACTAACCTCATTATTTATTCCATCTGCAATGCATGCTGGAAGGTGGCATATCTTTGTTTGTTCAGACAAATTTAAGCGAGTTGAGATGACAAATACACTTGTTGATTCAACTAAAGTACAAGTTGATAGAATCACAACTTAATTTGTTAAGTTGACTGGAACTCAAAATCACTGATACAAATTAAATAGTTCGCTAGTTAATGTAATCCTGTAGTGAGGATAGTGTTAACGAGTTTGGCTCGCTGTCCCTGGAGGGACTTGACCCAAGTCCAAATAGCCCCCCAGATTTGAGTTATTCATGAATAGATGGGAGTAGTTGGGGTGGTGGAGGGATGCTCGAAGAATCGTCACAGCATGGATGTAAGCAGCTGTTTATATACGCTTACTCTGGCGATGTGATTGGTCTGATAAAATGAATGTTCTCCTCCCGAACTTTATGAATACTCCATTAGATATATATAAAAAACCTCTCCATCCTATACCATCACGCCAATTTGATTGGCTGGTGACGCTTGAAAATAAGCCAGAGCTCAGCTCCACAACATCAGAATTTTCCTCTTTCAGGGTTACATAGACATCTCTCGCACTCTGAAAATCTAAAACCAACATTTCACTATTCTTTCCTGCACATGGTCAGCGAGAAGAGCTCTTTTCTTTTCCCTACATGCCTTTTTGCTGGAGCATATCTTTAAAACACTGCACTCCGAAAAGAGTAAATTGAAGAAAATTAAGTCATTTGCTGAAACATTTTTAGGATGGCAATGTTTTGCAATTGTTTTTCAATTTGTGAGGGATACATCTGTATGTCTGACGGGCACAAGCGCTGTCTTTTATGCTCGGGCCAAGCTCTGGTGAAGCAGCACTTGTGGGGTCTCATTTGTGTTCACTGTGGATGCATGTAGGATGCTGTGTTCACTGCTTGCTTTCATTGAGAAAGTGAAAGCCGGTCCCCCTCCCTCCTGCTTCGCCTCCCGAGGGAACACATGGAGGTGCACGAGGATGGAATTTAGAGTATGGAGACTTTGAGGAGGTTTTGTTTCCAGCCCAAGCCTTGTGCACCTCAGCTCCTCCATATAAAGCATCTTTACCTGTTCATTTAGCCTGTGATGACCTGTGAAGTGGGAGGTGCTGCGAACACCATGGCGGTGTTGCAAGCCTATCAGGCAGATCTACAGAAGGATTTGAATGAGAACGGTCCAGATCCTGAGTCCCTCTAAGAGCTCCGTTGCACCACAGATTTGGTGCTCCAGTCTACCAAGATCATTGTTCAGGCCATCGGCAGATCTATGGGTAGCCTGGTGTCTGCTTAGTGCCACGTCTGGCTAAATTTCTCCGATTTAAGCGGCAGAGACAAAGCCATCCTGCCTGATGCCCCAGTGTGTCAGCAGGGCCTCTTCGGTGAGACTGTTGATGACTTTAATTCTCCAAGAGTTTTCAGTTGACTAAGAAGCAAATCGCTGGCCTATGGACACAACCTGCCAAGGCAGAGTAGTTCTGTAGCTCAGCTGGTTTGCTTGCGCTCTACCTCGGGGCAGCCTCCAGCCAAACAGTGTCACATCGGCAAGATGTGGCACACGCCAAGATAATCAGATGTACAGTTGTTACCTTCATGTTGTCTCCCATCTATATGTGCAGTACATGTCCCTGGCCATCTGACGGGAGTCTCCACCCTCAATGATTTCAGAGGATTTGGGAGATATTTTGGGAAAGCAGAGGGAGACCTGTTTGCCTCCCTGGAGACGATGCATTTTCGCCTCTGGTACTCCATATCACAAGCTCCACTAGGCTTGGATGCCTTAGCTCACAGATAGCCAGTGGAATGCAAATATGTGCTACATGAAGTATTGTGCAAGATATTGGAAGACAAGGAAACAGTGTTGCAAGTTGCGCCGAAATGGCCCAACTGCCACTGTTTTCTGGAGGTGGTAGAACTGTTGGATGCTACTTATGACCTTGTCTGTAGGCAAACACCCTCTGTAGGCCGAGACCCTCTCGCCTCACTATGGTCCCAGTCTGGGACTTAGCACTGGTGTTGATCGTGCCTACAGGTTCCCCGTGTGAGCCACTAGAGATGTAAGATTACACAAAGTCTCACTTAAGACTATGCTGCTAATCGCTTTGGCATCAGTTAAATGTGTTGAGGACCTTCAGGCCTTTTCAGACAGCAAGTTTGCTTAGAGTTCGGACTGGGCCTGTCAAAGGCCATTCTGATGCCTAGAGAAGGTTATGTGCCCAAGGTGCTGGCAACACCCTTTAGGGCTTAGGTTGTTACCTTGCAGGCACTGAGTAGGCCCTGTGAGGGCATTACACATATACAGTATATTGGCTGAATGAGTCAACAACTCTTTGTTTGCTTTGAAAGCCATTCTCAGTGTTTAGCTGTCTCCAAGCAAAGAATTTCACAGTGGATCGTGAATGCCATTGCACTCGCTTATGATTCGCAAGGCATACAAATGTCCCAGGGGCATTAAAAGCTCATTCCACCAGGAGTATGGCCTCCTCCAGGGCATAGGCAAAGGGTGGGTCACTAGAAGACATAAGTCTGGCTGCAGGTGAGCTTCCCCTAACACCACTGCCAGGTTTTATGACCTGCATCTTCCCAGATTTTTTACAGAGGAAGAGAGTTGATTATCCATTGATCACTGACCAGTTGGCTAGTGTCATTTTATTGGTGTTACAACCCCCTCAGGTGGTCAGGCTCATATAGGGGGAGGAGGTGGTGTAACTTATGTTGGTTGGGTATGAGACAGTCAAAGTAGCAGGGGGAAGTTCTGATTTCCAACCACAAAGTGTGTGCGCGTGAATGTGAAAGGGTCCAACTAATATTCAGGAGTCTTTTTCTCTTTTTACACACTCACTTATTTTCACCATCACTTTATAATCATAAGATCTCAGTCAAACTAATACAAAATATTCTCTCTAAACCACTCAATTCAGCCCAATAGTGGGATTTACATATTCTATCCATATCTGAAGATGGAGCAGGGATGTAACACCTCCACCCACAAGAATAAACCTGATAGGTTTTATATTGCAACCAACTCTTGAGAAAGGGCATCCACAATCACATTTTCAGTGTCTTTCTTATGATGAATTTCAAGATTAAAATCTTGAACCAATAACGCCCAACACATTAATAATTGATTTTGTTGCTAGCTACATCCTAGACAAGAATGTGAGTGAATTATGGTCTCTATATATAACTACTGGAAAAGCTGTGGATCCAACATAAACTTAAAAAAAAACTGCAAAGACATTAACAATGCTAGTGCTTTCTTTTCAATTGTGGAATATTTACTTTGATATGATGTAAACTTTCTTGGGAAAAAAAAAACACACACACACACACACACACACACACACACACACACACACACACACACAACACACACTGGGTGGTCAAGAACATTATTCTCCTGTAGGAGTACAGCACCAGCACCTGTTGCACTGGCATCCACCTCCATTTTAAAACATTTGGAAAAATCTGGAGCAAAGAGAAAAAAGGAGAACTGAAAAGTAAAGCCTTTGCATTATCAAATGCAGCCTGAAATTTCCCATCCCATCAAAACTTTTGAGATGGTCGAGAGAGGTAAGTGGTGAAATTACAGAGGAAATATTTCTACAGAAGCATTTGTAGTATCCTGCCATTTCCAAGAACCTACGGAGTTGTCGCTTTGTAGTAGGAATGGGAAAGTTGACTATGGCTGATACTTTTTCCTCAGTAGGGTAAACTTGACCCTGACCTACTGCTTTTCCTAAATAAGTGATCATTGCTTTGCCAAATTCACATTTGGACAAGTTCAGAGACATTGGCCAAGCGATCAAAAACCTCTTAACGTTTGAACATGTTCAGACTATTGAATAGTAAACCACGAGATCATCCAGATAAGCTGTACAGTTGGGAATGTCAGATAAAATCTTGTTCACCAACCTCTGAAAGGTTGCAGGTGCATTACGCATACCAAACGGTATAACTGTGTACGGCAGGAAAGGCATCGGCTGTAGCAAAAGCCGAGATTACAGAAGCACAAGGTTTTAAATGGAACCTGCCAGTATCCTTTTAGTAGATCTAACTTACATAATTTGAAGTGCCCACATTGTCGATGCAATAATTGATGCAAGGCAATGGAAAATTATCTGGCACAGTCACACTTTTCACTCATCTGTAATCAGTACAGAAATGTTCCATCTGGTTTGGGTACTATAACACAAGGAGAACACCACGGACTAATACTAGGAACTGCAAAACCATTCTCCAATAAATAACTCACCCCTTTTTTCATTATTTGCCTTTTGTTGCATTGATTCTGTATTTTGCTGGATTGGTTTGGCGTCCTTTACCTCAATATCATGTTCCAGCACATTTGTGCAATTGGGAACATCTCCAAATATAGATGGAAAAACTATGCACCAAGTGCAAGGTATCAGAACAATGCTCTTCAGACAAACGAGTCAGGGTAACTTTAAGAGCTAAGAGAATTTCTAAATTCTGCAGACGAGCCCCTTGCTGAGAAGTGTGCCACAACAACAAACCATCTTCCTCAATGCAAGCAGAATCTCAGACCACAGACACTGTTCCAACAGCAGAAGCAGTGGAACCACCAGTGTTTTTTTTCCTTGCTCTCAGACATGATATGCTTTAAGCATCATAACATGACAGAATCGAGACTGCCTCTTTTGGTCAGGGGTATGAACCAGGTAATCTGTTTCACTGAGCTTCTTTTGGATCTCATAAGGACCAACAAACCTCTGACATCATAGATACAGGAATGGGCAACAGAACCAAAAATGTGTCCCCCGAATTGAAACTTCGTGGCACAGTTTTCTTGTCATATTGCTGTTTCATGCAATCTTGGGTGTACGACAAGGACTCTTTTGCCAAGGAGCAAGTAAGTAAAAGACGTGCACAAAGTTTAGATATAAAACCAGACATAATAGTCTGTGAACTTGACTTATCTGAAAGGAGCTGTTCTTTCAGTTCTTTAAGAGGACCATGGACAATTCGACCAAAGATGAGTTCAGAAGGTCTAAACCCCAAAGAATAGTGAACTCTCTCACAGACTCAAGGCAAAACTTTCTAAGCATGGATTTTAACATCTGGTGAAAATGCTCAAGTGCACCTTGACTCTCAGGGTGGTATGCACTGGACACCTTGTGAGTGACACCTAGTGTTTTCATAACACGTTAAAAAAAGTTGAGACATGAAATTTGTCCCTTGATCATTCTGAACAACTTATGGCAAACCAAAAGTTGTAAAGAACCTCAGCAAGGCCTTTATGATCACAGTAGCTGTGATTTTACAGAGAGGGATGGCTTCAGGAAATCGGGTTGCTGTGCACCTCATGGTAAGTAGAAACTGATTTCCAACGGGCAACGGGCCAACACAGTCAATTAGCACATGGTAAAATGGTTCTGCCATGACTGGTATTGGACACAGCAGAGCCTTTACCACCACTTGATTGGGTTTCCCTGAACATTGAAACACATCACATGTTTTACAATACTGAACCACATCTGTCTTTAGACCTGGCCAAAAGAAGCAATTCAGAACACGACTATATGTCTTGGTGATCCCTAGGTGTCCCGACCATGGGTGATCATGGGCCATACTCTAGACATACTGACATAATGTGGAGGGAACAACAATCTGATACACAGTGCTCCAATCCATATTCTCCTCACCATGGAGAGTCCATTTACGCATTAAGACTCCACCATCCACAAAAGTAACAAAACAGGCAGAGTCATTGCCTCCTCTAGATTGAGTGCAGAGGAAAGACATCTGTCAAGGGTAGTGTCTACACGTTGTGCTTCAAAAAGTTTTTCTTTAGACACAGGTAGCGTCAAGGTCTCAGACATGGTTTTTCGGAACATCCCATCCACAGCAGTTTCTGATCTCAGTAGATGTGACTTTCCATACATCTGTTTCACTGTCTGACACAAGGAAGGTGTCTGACAAGTCCAACACATCTTTCAATTTACGGCTTTGAGCTCAAGTCGCAACACAGGAAGGAAAAACTGAAGGAAAATCTTGTGACAAGCCATCAGGACAAACACAAACTAAAGAATCCAAAACTTCAGGTAAAGGCAGTACTTTTCCACCTGCTAAATCATTGCTTAGGATAAACTTTACCCCTTTCAAAAGGCAGCGCTGAATGTATGCCTACTCAAACAAAGCCAGAGACCAACTCAGACTGAATACAGTTCGATGGAACCTTTGTAACACCCATTCCTATTCCCTGTACCAGTACATGGGAAGTACATGAGGAGTGGTCAGACAAAAGGCAAAACAGAATCTAAAATGAAAGATTGAGACGCACCTGTGTCTCACAACATTAGAACAGGTATCTGATCTTACTGATTTCCAGTCAATTAAACTAATCCTTTCAGGAGAAATGGAGCATAACATGGGTCAACAGAGGGGACTTTGTCAGGTAGAACAGACTTGGTAATATTTTTAACCAAACCAGCACTTTAGGTGTTTTTAGTGTCTTGGGACAGCTGTTTGTTTTCAAAGCTAAGCAGTCAACAATAACATGTCCCACTTTATGGCTGTAAAAATGCTCTCATTCTTTTCTAGGTGGACTGGATTTTGAATGGGAAAACTGCAGCATAGAAACCTTGTCCACTTGGTATGAACATGATGAACTAGACCTAGAAAAAAACATTAGTGTGCATCAACACATACTCGTTGGCTAAAATTGCTGCTTCTGACACAGAAACAACTTTTCGCCCATTCAGATAGATCACGATACGCTCAGGTAGATTCTTCTTAAAATCCTCCAAAAGGATTAGTTCACGCAAAGAGTCAAAGTCCTCGACCTGGCATGATAGCCAATCTTTTTGACAAATGATGTATTTCTCTTAAGCAAACTCAAATGTGGTACCAGAAATTTTATGTCCTCTTTTGCCGAAATGCTTCCAGTACCAGCTCATATGTGTCACGAACAGCCCTTTGTTTTCCCCTTATTCATGGACTTCATTTCCCAGGATGCACCTTTGTTGATTACCCTCACCTGCCCTCCATCTTCCACAGCTGTTCCCTGTTCCATCATCATCCTTCTGTGTATTTATACCCTTTATTTTCCTTCCCTCATTGTAGGTAGTTAATTTAAAAGTTACATTCTTATTTACCAGCAAACTGCAGTGATGTTTGATTTTCCCTTTTTCTCAAGTGTTTTATTTTCACCTTTATGTCTTCATCTTCTGAGTTACATTAATAAAATAGTCTGCGTTTCATCCACTCTCTCCAGTCTCGTCTCTCCCATCAACTTTGTCATCTTTACAGCAGCATATTTTAAACTGTCTTCAACAGTAAGAGCAGAACAGATCTCTTGAGCCTTACCGGTCAAACAAACTTGTAAAAGTAACAACCACATTTCTTTAGGCTACCCTACAGTAGTAGTAAGCCTCTCAAATGCAGTAAAATAACTGTCCACTTCTGTCTCCTGAAATGGAGGAGCCAACACAATATTTTTACTGATATCAAAAACAGGGGCATGACAAACTGAAACTGTTGGAGCAAGAGGTTGTGGAGTCTTAACACTAGGAGGAGCTAGTTCATTGCATTCAACTCTAACTGCCGAAGCTTGACCTCTTTTTTTCAGCCTCAATTTCCAACTTTCTTACTGCCAGTTGAAACTCTTGGTCTGCCTTCCTAGCTTGAAATCTTTCATCTGTCTCCAGTTGTAAACATGTTAAATGAACCCAGAGTCTTGCATCACCCAAAGAATTCACAGAAAGGGGCAAAGTTGGGTCTAAAGCCGTTTTAATTTTAACTTCAGATTTTTTTCAGTGACCGAGTCACCTTCTTGGGTTTTTCTTTCCCCTTCATCACCAGATAGATCTGTACCCCCTACTTCCCTATCTGAATCAGGTGCAGCGATTTCAGAGCAAACCAACAATCCAGACTCAATCAAAATCTCTACCACCTTTGTTTTAATTTTCTTTTTCAGCAAGGACCTAGAAATGTATCTTTAAGGGTCATCTTTACGACACATCTCAATTTTCAAGAGATGGAGAATCCAAAAATGACAAACTCAAATTAAGCCATCTCACAACAACTACAAAAACTCCACCCCACATAAAAACCATCACAGAATATGGCAGAAAAAGAATCCTGGACGAGCCCCCACTTATGTTACAACTCCCTCAGGTGGTCAGACTCATATAGGAGGAGGAGAAGGTGTAACTTATGTTGGTTAGGTATGAGACAGTCAGAGTAGTGGTGAAAGTTCTGATTTCCAACCAGAAAGTGTGTGCGAATGTCTGAAATGGTCCAACTAAAATTCAGGAGTCTTTCAAAAACAAAATGGAAGACTCTTCAAGACAGGGCTTGAGAATAGCTAAGAGTGCCAATCTCAAATCATACTTAACAAGAGATCAAACAGCTCTTCTCCAAGCACCAGTCCACTGAATTCACAACAGAAAATAAGAGAAACAAAACTTCCCAAAATAACAAAGGCAGGAGCCTTCTATTCCTCTTTTTATACAAATTACCAAGTCCCCAAGAAAACAAAAACATCACTTTTTCCCACTTTGTCTAAATATCTCTTTTTTTCTCATTTTTCATTCTTTTTCTCACACTCTCACAAACACTTATTTTCACCATCACTTAATAGTCACAAGATTCCAGTCAAACTAATATAAAAACATTTTCTCCAACACTCAAACTCTCCTTTCTCTTTCATGGAAAGCCACAAACTGAGGGTTTATATAGGCCTCCTAGTAACCTCCAACACCTGTGAGCACTAATTAATCCAACCCAATCAGTTAAGCACAATATTGGATTTGACATGTTCTATCCATACCAGAAGAGGGAGCAAGAGAAAGATTTAAATAAAAAAAAAAAAAACAATTACACGCTGCCAACCCAACATTTACCCACTGCCAACATTGGTGTTAGATCAAAAACTGTGGTTTCTCTATTTCCCCTAGTGTGAATGAGAGCATGCAAGCAAGTTCTCACCACCCTGTTGGCTAGTGCCATTGTACCAAAGCCATTGGCTTAGTGACTGTCCTGCTCCCCTCCTTCCCACTAGGTGGGAAGATGTGTCAAGTTTATTGGATCTTGATTTATTGTTCCTCCACTTTCCTTCCTATTTTTCAATATGAAGGGTTGGTTAGCTAGTGGGAATTGCCCTATAAGTTTCAAGGCATTATGTATATGGCTTCCATGGTGTCAGCTACTGACACAGCTTTAAAATTACCAACTTGAAAGGGGACCTCTGGGATACTAATTTAACCTTATTTCCCTAAAATGATGGAACTAGATGCTGCGTAGCTGTGCTGCATTACTAATTGTTTGCTGTTAAGGGACCGAGATATGCGCTCTCCTGCCTTCAGTCAGAAAATCACTGGGCTTCGGCTTATATGCCTGCGATGATGCAAGCATAGGGCAGAGTGCCAAGCATCACCAGCCAATCAAATTGGCATGATGGTATAGGGTTTCAAGGTCACCTCCCCTAGAAGGAACTCCCACAGCATCAGCTACTGACACATCGTCTCATTCCCTCCTTTCAGGAAAGCAAGGTTACATCAGTAACCAAGACGTTTGGCTGTTAATATTTCTCAAAAACCACAACATTGGCAAGAAAAAGAGAAAATTCTTCATTTTATTAGTCACTGCTGCTACATCTTTCTGTCTGATATCACATATTGAAAACCTTGAGCATTGTTTTTTTAAGCTTTTATTTACTAATTTAAGTTTTATGTTTATTCATTTATGGCATTAATTAGGGCCTGATTTATTTTTAGTTATCATTAATGTTTATGGTTTTATTTTTGCATCATGTGATCCACCCAATGGGCCCTATTTTAAGAGCACTTGCACTAAGTGCAGAGCTATGCCATAAGCCATACATGCAAAGTCAGTGTGCATGGCCATGAAATTTTGGTATTTTCGTGCAAACATATGCTAAGTCTAGGCACAAGCTGGTTTGGCAAAATTGCACACGCAAAGTGCTAATAGGCTGAGTTAAGTGCACTCTTCAGGTTACTGCTAAATTTGCTTTCTGTTATGTAGTCCATTCCCTGTCAAGCACCAGTGCTATAAATAAAGACAGCACATTCTTAAGAAGTTGGTAGTGTAAATGGACTGTATGCATTGAATTAGAAGAATAGAAAAATTCTTATTTTACTATTCTTAGAAAAAAGTGATTGTATTTTTATAAATTATGTATTGAAACACGAAAAAAAAATCAACCAAAAATATTTCTTAATTCAAATTACACTTAAAACTAAAATAAAATATAATCAAAACAACAAAGCGGTCATACCAAATCCAAACATTTTACCCTCCCCAACTTCTTTCACTGGCCCTTTTTGCAGTGACTTAATGACAGTAGATGAAAAAATTAAACATGATAATTGAAAAATAAACCATGACCCATAGATAGTTTAACACAAATCTAATAATTTTTTTTTCTCCTTAAAACGGCAATTGTCAGAGACATAATTTGAAGTTCCACTATATTTTCAGAGTTTTGACATGAACTTTATTACTACCTGTAAAATTTGCAAAATGCAAATGCAGGAACTGAATTTAGACTTTGCGCTGAAAACAGACCTGCTTTTGAAAAGTCTAAGTGCAATGACCTATTCCTCAGGAAAATAGCAAATTACACTTTGCGCCACTTCATTGACACAATACACCCTTGTAAATTGCACTTAGAATTAGCGTTCACATGAAAATTGGATCTCAAGATAGCGCCGAGTATGGCTGCTTCATTGCGAGCACTGACACAACACTACAGTTTTTAGTTTGTTTTGTTACCATTCTTATGTTTTTAGTTTTGGATGTTGTCTGCCTTATTGTCTATGACAGACAAACACTTTTGGACATTGGTTCTGCAATAGCACACCGAAAACCGGACTTTCAATTCCTCAATGCCGATCCGCTGTTTACAAAGCCCTTTGTCTGGGCAGCCCGGCCGTGGAAATGCAGAAGGAAAAGGGGAAATAGAGCCGGCATTCTCATCAGAGTAAGATGTCACACAAATCGACCCCCGCTACCCAGTATTCTACTGGCAAATGTTCAGTCTCTGGACAACAAGCTCTGCGAGTTGAGAGCGTGAATCTCTTTCCAACGAGAGACGAGGGACTGCTGCATTATCTGCCTTACAGAAACTTGGATGTCTGCTGAGATTCCAGATTCAGCCATCGAACCCGCAGGGTTCTCCGTGCACCAAGCAGACAGAGCGAAAGACCTCTCAGGTAAAAGCAGAGGTGGTGGTGTATGTTTTATGATCAACAAATCCTGGTGTGATCAGAGGAGCATACATTCTATCAAGTCTTTCTGCTCTCCTGATCTTGAATTTCTCATGCATCTGTGTCAACCATTCTGGCTACCGAGGGAATTCACAGCAGTCATTATCACTGCTGTGTACATCCCACCACAAGCCGACACAGACTGGGCACTCAAGGAACTGTATTGGAGTATAAGTGAGCAGGAAACCATGCACCCTGAGGCCACGTTCATTGCGACCGGGAACTTTAACAAAGCCAATTTTAAATCAATTGCACCAAAATACCACCAACACATCAGTTTCAACACACGAGGGGACCGGGTTTTGGACCATTGCTACTCTCCCTTCTGGGATGGCTACAAATCCCTCCCCCACCCACCATTTGGCAAATCGTACCACTCTTCCATTCTGCTTCTGCCCGCTTACAGGCAGAAATGAAACAGGAAGCACCCACCCTCAGAACAATCCAGTGCTGGTCGGACCAATCAGATTCCACGCTACAAGACTGTTTTGATCTCGTGGACTGGGAGATGTTCTGTCCGTCTCTGATGATGACATTGAGATTTACGCAGATAGTGTAATGTGTTTCATCAGAAAGTGCGCAGAGGATGTTGTTCCGACCAGAACAATACGGATCTACCCCACCCAGAAGCCATGGATAAATAGCGATGTTCGCGCTGCATAAACAAGCCAGTTATACACTCGCAAAACTATCAGAGCAGCCAGTACAGGGACAAGATTGAAGGACAGTTTAACACCACCAACTCTAGAAGCATGTGGCAGGGAATTAATATCATCACAGACTTTAAAGGGAATAAAAACTCCACCGTGAACACCGCTGCCTCTAACTCCACCCTCGTGGAGAGAGCTCTCATGGCTGAAGCTACAGAGGTTTGTTCATTCTCCGTCTCTGTAGCGGATGTAACACAATCCTTCCAACGGGGGAATATCCGTAAAGCCGGGGGTCCAGACGGCATTCTGGGCTGCGTCATCAGAGCGTGCGCTAACCAACTGGCTGGTGTTTTTACGGACATTTTCAACCTTTCCCTCTCCTTGTCTGTGGGCCCCACATGCTTTAAAACATCCACCATTGTGCCTGTACCAAAGCAATCCAAAATCACTTGCTTAAATGACTGGCGTCCTGTTGCTCTGACCCCCATCATCAGTAAATGCTTTGAGAGACTAATCAGAGATTACATCTGCTCTGTGCTGCCTCCCTCACTGGACCCATTGCAGTTTGCTTACTGCAACAACTGCTCCACTGATGATGCCATTGCATCTACAATACACACTGCTTTCTCCCACCTGGAAAAAAGGAACACTTATGTGAGAATGCTGTTTGTAGACTACAACTCAGCATTCAACACCATAGTGCCCTCCAAGCTTTAGGTGAAACTCCGCTCTGGGCTCTGGGCTTAAACAGCTCGCTGTGCAGCTGGATCCTGGACTTCCTGTCAAGCAGACGCCAGGTGGTTAGACTGGACAGCTCATCACTGACCCTCAACACTGGAGCCCTGTATTCTCTGTACACACATGACTGTGTGGCATGACACTGCTCCAGTGCCATCATTAAGTTTGCTGATGATACGACGGTGGTAGGTCTGATCACTGACAATGATGAAACGGCCTACAGAGAGGAGGTGCACACTTTGACACACTGGTGTCAGGAGCACAACCTCTCCCTCATCGTCAGCAAGACAAAGGAGCTGGTGGTGGAATTCAGGAGAAGAGACAGAGAACACAGCCCCATCACCATCAATGGAGCACTTACAGTGTCAGCAGCTTCAAGTTCCTCTGTGTCCACATCACTGAGGAACTCACATGGTCTGTCCACACTGAGGCCATTGTGAAGAAGGCTCATCACCGCCTCTTCTTCCTGATACGGCTGAGTAAGTTTGGAATGAACTGCCACATCCTCACACGGTTCTACACCAGCACTGTAGAGAGCATCCTGACTGGCTGCATCACTGCCTGGTACGGCAATAGCACCGCCCACAACCACAAAGCCCTGCAAAGGGTGGTGCGAACTGCCAGACACATCATCGGAGGTGAGCTTCCATCCCTCCAGGACATATATACCAGGCGGTGTGTGAAAAAAGCTCGGAGGATCATCAGAGACTGCAGCCACCCAAGCCATGGGCTGCTCTCACTGCTACCATCAGGCAGGCGGTATCGTAGCATCAGGACCCGCACCAGCCGACTTCATGACAGCTTCTTCCCCCAAGCAATCAGACTTTGGAACTCTTGATCTCTCACGATCAATATACATCAGCACTGCACTTTATTAATCTTATTATCTCACACTGGACTGTCATAAATGATATTCTCTCTTAACAACACACTGGCAACTGACTATCAGCCGACAGCCTGAATGTCAATATAGTACAATACAACCTACTGTATATTTTATATATACTATATATACTATTTTTATTGTATAATGTATATTCTATATTGTGTGTATGTGTATTCTATATTGTGTGTATTGTATACTGTACATTGTATATTATTATTTGTATATTGTGTTGTGTGTAATTATGTGTATATTAGATATGTAAATTTTGATGTGTAAATCTGATGTTTGTTGTAAATTGGTGTATGTCTCATCACTGTCATGACTGCTATGTTGCTCGGAACTGCACCCAAGACTTTCACCCACTTTTGCACTTGTGTATATGGTTGTGTGACAATAAAAGTGATTTGATTTAGATTTTTGATTTGTATGAGAGATAGCGCACAGTCATAGGGCTGCGCTTTGCACGTTCACGAAAACAGAGGGCCATATGTGTTTGGTGATTATGCACAGTAACTTGTTCACTTTTATTTACACCTAAAATATATTTTAAAGTTATGTTATAGTAATTTCAATTGGAAATTAAAATTTTAACTAATTAAATGAGTAATTATAAGTTGTAGGGCTGAAACGATTAGCGAATGTTATCGACAACATCGACAATAAAAAATTGTTGACAAAAATTTTCTTTGTCGAATAGTCGTTTCATCTCATTTAATGCAACATTGAGATCATTTGAAATGCTAATGATGATGCGCGAGAGGAGCACTGCAGATTGCGCCTGATTGAGGAGAGGAAAAAAACACAGCTCACAGTCCAGACGCACTCCAAACTTTCCGAACAGCCTTATAGGTGATGTGTATTTGAAGGTATGAGGGGATTATAATACAAAAATACAAAATAAGTAAATACAGAAGCAGTGTCATCCTGACTTGAAATAAAGCAGAGCCATACCTGGCATTCTGCTTGAGCAAAACTTGTCTGTCAGAGCATCTTAAAAGGAAACACCCCGCCATTATATCTTTAATGCACCCTTTATTAAAGTTCAAATAAAAAGGAAGCGGGTTGTTTAAATAAGCACAAACTCTGAAACTGGTATTTCTCTGTGCGGTTAGAGCTGCTCATATGAGTGCCATGAAAAACAGCTTGAGAGAGTTTCAAACTTCTCCCAGCTGATAAAACCTCTCGCGTGGAGTCGCTCATCCCTCGCGCGCACTTGCCACAACTAAATTATAACATGATGGCTCGTGACATATTGAATCATAATATATATGTCACAGTGTGTATCTTATTGTTAAGAAAATTGGCGATACGCATCACCATTAAGAGAGAGTTTGTTTTTGTGAGTTAAAGATGGATCAAAGTTAACAAAAAGGTGAGAGAGTGTAGTCTTAGCCAATTATACAATCCAAATGTTTTTTTTTTTAAATGGACCCACTTTATATTAGGTGGCCTTAACTACTATGTACTTATCCATTTGATACAATGTATTTATTATGTACATACATGTTGTTTCGTTGTAATTACATTTAAAGTACTTGCATTTAATTACATTTGTAGTTACACTGTTAATTTTACCCCTAACCCAACCCTTACCCCAAAACCTAACTCTAACCCCTAATCCTAACCCTAACCTTACTCCTAAACCTACCCGTACCTCTGCTTCAGTAGCAGCAAATGTGGGAATTTTGCAGAACAGCATGTAGTTACACAGTAAATACATAGTCTTGTATGTATTTAATGTTTGTACTTAGTAGTTAAGGCCACCTAATATAAAGTGTGACCAAAAAATAAATAAAATTGGTTTCTGATTTTTTTCTAATATACACTGGTGGCCAAAAGTTTGGAATAATGTACAGATTTAGCTCTTATGGAAAGCATTTGGTACTTTTATTCACCAAAGTGGCATTCAACTGATCACAATGTATTGTCAGGACATTAATAATGTGAAAAATTACTATTACAGTCTGAAAAAAAAAAATTTCAGAACTTCTTAAACTACTTCAAAGAGTTCTCATCAAAAAATCCTCCACGTGCAGCAATGACAGCTTTGCAGATCCTTGGCATTCTAGCTGTCCGTTTGTCCAGATACTCAGGTGACATTTCACCCCACACTTCCTGTAGCACTTGCCATAGATGTGGCTGTCTTGTCACAGTCACTTGTGTCTTGTGGCTGCACTTCTCACGCACCTAGCTGATCCCACAAAAGCTCAATGGGGTTAAGATCCATAACACTCTTCCAAATATCTGTTGTACAATGTCTGTGTTTCTTTACCCACTCTAAAATTTTTTATTTTAATTTATTTTCTTCTGTTTCAAAAGTGGCTTTTTCTTTGCAATTCTTCCCATAAGGCCTGCACACCTGAGTCTTCTCTTTACTGTTTACTCTTTACATGAAACTGGTGTTGAGTGGGTAGAATTCAATGAAGCTGTCAGCTGAGGACCTGTGAGGCGTCTATTTCTCAAACTAGAGACTCTGATGTACTTATCCTCTTGTTTAGTTGTGCATCTGGCCTTCCACATCTCTTTCTGTCCTTGTTAGAGCCAGTTGTCCTTTGTCTTTGAAGACTGTAGTGTATACCTTTGAATGAAATCTTTTTTGGCAATTTCAAGCATTGTATAGCCTTCATTCCTCAAAACAATGATTGACTGACGAGTTTCTAGACAAAGCTGTTACTTTTTTGCCATTTTTGACCTAATATTGACCTTAAGACATGTCAGTCTATTGCATGCTGTGGCAACTCAAAAACAAACACAAAGACAATGTCGTAGGGCTTTACTGGTTGTTAAGATCAGTGCTACTATCAGAAATAATTGGTAATTATTTCTTTAGTTATTAATTAATATTTAAATTAATTAATTGAATCTAACTCATTAAAACCTCATATGGGGCTCCAGTAAATGTAGTGCGCTACGTTTAGGAGCAGGTTTGGTTATTAGCAATAATTAATAATGATCAAAGATAATTATTAAAATCAATAGAAAACTGATGAAAATCAATGTTAGCTTTTTTTAATCCTTTAAATCAACAATTATCAAAGATAATCACTAATCATTAACATCGATGAAACAATTAAAATTAACACTAGCTTACTGATCATTCAAATTCAACAATCATCAAAGATAATTATCAATTATCAAAAATCAATAGAATATTAATAAGGATTAATATTGACGGGGCACCACCCTGGAATCAGGGACTAATAACCAGATAGTATAACAGTCTCAATATTAGGAAAAAACAATGAATGAAGGCTTGAATCTGAGCACTGACATCCCATTAGCATGACACAGGTGTATGCAAAACAAACCATTTGTTCTCTTTGTAATATAATACTCTATATATAATATAGTTTATTTATGCAGTAATATCAATTAATAATTAATACAATGCAGTCAATAAACTTCTGACTTACAACTACAAACTAAACAGTGATATGATTAGATATGGAAATCAAAATAATCCTATAACACATGAGGGTGTGTGTGTGTGAGAGCGAGTGTGTGTGTGTGTGTGTGTGTGTAAGGAGGGACGCACAGAAAATGGCAGACGTGACTCTCGTGGAGAGTATGTCATGCGAGACTTCCGGCCAGAGAATATGGCCGCGAATGTGGGTGGAGAGAAACCAGTCAATGGTGTCTACCAGTTATCGCGTGTATCCGCTTGTACGATAGCTTAGGGACAAAGCTGAGCTTTATCACACAGCTATCTACTAGCCAAAAATGTGTGCGAGAATGTTTGTGAGGGGTCGCGTGTGTGTTTAGCACGAGAGAGAGAGAGAATTAAGTGACGGCCCCAAAGCCGGTTTCGCGATCGTCGGAGAGAAAGCAGCTGTTGGTTTATCACTCAGAGATGCGGTGGACGGCTCGTAAACCGTCCCGTGGTCTTTGTTTCTTTAATGGATAAACTCAGTTTGCCGGTCTAACCCGCGATGGTGGAAATGCACAACAGTCCAATGTGGTTGGACTACAATACAGCAAATCTCATTCGTGATAATTAATACCCTGAGTATTAGCAATGAGCGGACACGGTGGTCCGTAAACTGTACAAGCAATAACGTTGATACACAAGAATAACACACTATAATATTCTATCTCTGCCCAGACGTAAACCTCTTACTTGAATTGCATGAGGACTCAGGTAGAATATGTATTCATCCGTCCTTTAACTCCGACTCGGTTCCTTGAGGCTCGGGTAATGACGGGAGGCCATTTCCTCACTCTATCGGCGGGCGGTATGGCTGCTGATTCTCAGCAGGCTGGCGGAGAAATCAGCGACGTGGACTTGATTGAAGATGGAAGAGAAATCTTTTATCTCTTCACTTCTGCAGGCAAACGGATGAAGGTGCGGATTGCTCAGCGGTCTCCTTCGGATCCAGTAGTGTTCGGTGGAACACAGAGTAATCTCAACTCGTCCAGCGAGATGGAGATTATATGGCCACAGTTTCAAGTCGGACGTTACTTCCTTGTGCCACGAGGCTGCACCTGAAAGCAGCGATGAGCTGCGTCTACACACGGCAAGCAAAGTTGCTGGAAGCAAATCCCGGAAGTATTTTAGAGGTATTTCTACTCCTGATGATGTCATGGTTGAGGTGTGTTCTGTTGTGTGCCTCATCCAATAGGAGTTGAGAGTTAGATCATTTAGTGAGCAAGGCTTCATGGGATTTGTAGTCTGTTTTGGACTCCCTTTGTTTGATTTTGGCACGGTTTTTATCAGTAAGATTTATGACTTGGTATGTGGGCCTGAGTTAGGTTTTACGACTGTGTTAGGCCTGCTTTTGTCTTCTATCTGTATACATGAGGTCCAACATTCCCCCCTTTGGTCTGAAGAGTTGGTTGTTGTCCAGCATCTTTAGAGCAACTGAAGGGCCGAACAGTTCTTGTCGGTTCACAGTAAACTGTGGGTTATGCTATCCATGTATTCCTGATAGGAAAGGAAACGGTTGCAGTCCATACAGTTCATTACAATTCACAGAGGCTTTATCATCTGGACAGATATTGAGGCACATCTGGGCATAGAACTTCTAGCTAAATCTAAAACTACATTCATCACACATAAACATTTCAAGTTATTGGAAGGCACAGCATTAACCATAACACAATCCTTTGTTGTTCTTTGGTCATAACACAAAATCAAAGTAGAACCTGACATTGGTTACTAGGAACAAAATGTTAGAGGAAAGGAGGGTTAAAAGTTAAAAGGCTTATCCTTGGAAATGATTGGGGTTAACCTGTGGGATGGGCTCAGAATGGTGTGTAAAACGCGGCTGTACGAGGAGGGAGTCCAGTCTGGCCTGTAGGTGTTGAATGTACCTGTACCTGGTGTGTGCAATAATTGCGCTGATCCAACCACTAAGGAGGAGCCAGCGGGCAACCAAACTGATAGGGTGTTCTTGGTAAGATGACGATCTGCTTATGTGACTAGGAAATATAGTGGTCAAGCCAGTCGGTTTGAGACTGAACTTCTCTAATTGCATCCCTTCAGCCTGAAGCTGCTGTTGAAGGGTGTCCTCAATGGTGAGGTTGTGACCTCTAAATGCGTCCATGATCTCAATTTCTGCGTCATGTTTGTCGACGTTGAGATGATGGAGGACAATATCGTCAATGTGCACGGTGGCTCCTTGGGGAACCGTTAAGAACACCGTTTGGTAGTGTTAGTTTAATGGCTGTATCATGGCGGTTGTATGACATTGGGACTTTGGTGGCTGGTGTGTTAATGAGCCAGCGATTGCCTGCTCACTCTACCCTTGTCTCTGTTCCTTCATCTTTGATGGACATGCTACCTTGACACTTGTTCAGGGAATTCGGCTCTTAGGCCGCAGAGGTCATTAGTCACCTCTCTAACAAAGGGGTTGCGTTTGGACAAACCCAATGAATATTTTTTGTCTTGGTACACATGTTTACGTTAGGGATAAGGTAGAGTGAGGGGTCCTCATCATCGTAGTGAGTGTTGGTGGTGTTTTGAGGTGAATGTGTGCATTACCTCTCTGAAAACCAACATTAAATTCGGACTTTAGTCTGTATATATTCTGCCTTTCTATGATGGTAGATTGAGGATAAATCCTATTTCGAGGTTCTGAGGATTTACATGGATTGGAATTTCAATGCCAAAACTATATGCCAGGTGTATCTGTGAAGGTTGCACAATGGAGATAGTAGCAGATCTAAGGATTTGTTCGACAAGGTCTAGGGAGACCAGGTAAGCTGGAATCCTTCCACCACTCAGAGTGTTGACTGAGGAGCTAATTTCCCTGAGGTCCTGCATTAGATCTCTAACGATACACACATAAGTTGTCTTCTCTGACAAAGTCCCTAAAGCGTGCAAAGTGTTATTGATAAGAACGGAGTGCAAATTTACAGTGACTATAGTACCCTGAAGGGTTTTACCCAGGCCCTGTAATTGTTCTTGTTGGATTTTTGGATGATGGTGACTTGTCCATCTGAAGTTGGCGAACTCTTTTCTGGACCAAGTGGTCTCGGTATGTCAACCTGAGCCCACGTGTCCACGACGGCAGTCAATGAGCAGAGCCAATCAGTTCAGTAGGTCCTGGCCAACTAACAGAGGTTCCATAATAATGGGACATATGTAAACAGGGTCTATTAGCATCATCCCTTGAAAGGTAACGTCGATCCACACCCGTTTTGTAATAGACGACCTATCTTGCGTTTAGCTTGTGATGCTTACAGTGATGCTTACATTGCAGGTCTCTGTCTATAACAGTTTGCCTAGGGTGAGCTTTGCTCTAGCCACCTCTGCGAAGGTGTTGGAACCCATTAGACTTATTTCGGAACCGGTGTCGAGTAGTGCGTGGGAGCGGATGCACCCACGTGTCAGGCGTTGCCTTTACAGAACAGATCGCCCAAGAAAGTCAGAAAAGGAGGGTGTGGCATGTTAGGAGTGACTGTTCTGGGGAGCAACTTGGACCCTGTTCCCCTTGTCCCGACTACAAAGTAAACTTTGGCATTAACGGGAGAGGGTAAATCGTCTAGTCATACTGACGAGGTTTCAGTGCCGTACTCCTTTGAGGCGTTCGGCGGACCTGGTGAACAACGGAGCATGTCAAGTTTCGTTACTAACTCAGTCAAGCATCTCCTTATATCCTCCATTTCCTTTCTCAAATCTTGTTCTCTGAGGGGGTTTGAAACCTTTCCTACCCACTCACCTTCTTGTTTGGGTTTTCGTTCGAACCCTCCTTTTCTTCCGGCCGGCGAACGTTTTGTCATTTAGGCCTGCCGTGACCCTGGGGGGATGTCTGGTTACAACACCCTGGTTCTGTTGCCTACCCTGCTGGCAGTGTGATCAGCGCCACTGGGGTCCTGTTCTAGCATTCACCTTAACACGAGGCATTTCATTGCCTTCAAACGCTAGGTCTGCATATTCTGAGGCTTGGATCCCCAGGGCTCTGGCGTCACCTTCGTGCCCTCGGGCAGGGCGCACGTGTGTCTCCCATGCCAGTTGTGCATACCTTCTGATTTCCTGTATGGTGGGGTTGCCCGTTCTGCAGTGCATCGTGACGTCATATTGCACGCACTCGTGGAGGTTGTGAAGGAAAAGAGACTTGAAAGTTCGTTCCTCCTCCAGACCTGGTGCATTACTTCCTTGGAAATACGTGGTTCTCAGGCGTCTGTAATACTCAAGGGGAGGCTCGTGCCTCTTCTGGGTGACGGCGAAAGCAGCTATGGTAGCGGAGGCTTCGTCGATATACAGCGAATACTCCTCGCGTAGGGCTTTACACAGAGCTGAGTAGCGGTTTCAAGTACCAGTCAGTAGCGTTTCCATGAATGCATGGACACTCCTTACCGTGGTCTTCCATATAAGCTTGAGTTTTTCACGCGACGAAGCATAAGGCAAGTCAACCAGGCAGTGCTCAATTTCTCTAAGATAATTGTCGATGTTTGAATCTCGATTATTTGGGTCAAAGCGTTCTATGTCCCCTGCGAGGGACTTGAGTTGTCGGATGCGCAAGCCTTGGTGTCGATATGACCATGGGTCGTCCGAGTCGTCCGAAACACCATAGTCACTCGGATCGCTATAGCAATGAGGATGACTTCCACCCCTTCGTGGTGGGGAAGGAGTCCAGTCGACGCGTGGGGGTGGACCACGGTTTGCGTACAGCTCCCTGGCTAATGGGATTTTCGAGCCGCTTACACCACTCTGGGCTTGGATATAATTGCCCCCCTCTGTGGTGTGGAATCAGTCGGTTTGAAACACAAGGTGGCGTGACTGAAAACTGACTGGGGGGGGCAACTATAAGGAGGGGTACCTGCATCCAACCAGCGGGCCGCTGGAGGAGCTTGAAAGGTGTCTTGGAGTACAAAGTCAGAGACTGTACCACTAGGGGCAGCTCAGCTTCTAGTGTGTGTCCCTGGGTTTCTCAGGGGCACATTTCTATGTGTATCACTAAAGAGGGGGCCCTCTTCTATGTCAGATGTTGTGCTGTGCGTTTCAGCTGCACTTACCTGATCTGACTCTACTCTTAGCTGGGCAGCTTGAAGCTGCCTGCGCAGGGTTTCGTTTTCCTCCTGCATCTGGGCATTATCTTCCCATGCCTGGACTTTCTCAGCTTCAGTTCACCTAACGTCTTGGTGCAGGCTGAGATTTTCCCTCTGCACCGCTTGATAGCTGCTCTGCAGCTGGGCCTGGTGCTCTGCGGTTTGCAGTTGGGTTCTGCAGTGATGAAGAAGGAACATTTGGCCCACTTGGTCCGGGATTGTGCTCTTTGGCTTCCCGACCGGGTTGTTGACATAATCAACTAGTTCCTGCAATGCTTCATCACAACGACTGATATTGTAGCCGTTAAGGTTATCTCTCTCCTCTATGGAGAGACGGAGGACAGCAGCGACCACATCTTGCTGGGTCGACTGACCTCTGTGGAGCTTCAGCTCCAGTCACGTGGGGCGATTGGTGACTCATTTTACTGGTACAGTAAAAATTCTTGTGACACAGAGGCTCTGATAGCTTGTTGTTTTACAGTTTCTATAATGCTGACACGAACGCACAGGTGAGAGGCTTCGACCTGTGGCTTACGGTCTACTGTTATGTAATGTGCGAATTTCACTGCGTTCTCTCTTTGGTGGACGTCAAAGAAGTGACTTGGCACCTCTCTGTAACATCTAGGTGAAAGCGTTAGGAGTTAAATAACAACAACAGCAGGTTTTAAGCAGACTATCGTAAATTAACCAACCCCTAATTCACTCTTAAGAGCACTTTCACACCACACTGGCTTATGCTTGGCAAGCTGTGAGACGTAAATTGTCAAACAGAACCAAACTTTGAAGTAATGATTCAAGTTATTACTTTGGATTCTTATGCATACACACTGTCACAAAGCTTTCATGAAGGATGCCTCACACGGGGCACCAATTATTATGTAAGGCTTTACTGGTTGTTTAGATCAGTGCTACTATCAGAAATAATTGGTAATTATTTCTTTAGTTATTAATTAATATTTAAATTAATTAATTTAATCTAACTCATTAAAACCTCATATGGGGCTCCAGTAAATGTAGTGCGCTACGTTTAGGAGCGGGTTTGGTTATTAGCAATAATTAATAATGATCAAAGATAATTATTAAAATCAATAGAAAACTGATGAAAATCAATGTTAGCTTTTTTTAATCCTTTAAATCAACAATTATCAAAGATAATCACTAATCATTAACATCGATGAAACATTAATTAAAATTAACACTAGCTTATTGATCATTCAAATTCAACAATCATCAAAGATAATTATCAATTATCAAAAATCAATAGAATATTAATAAGGATTAATATTGATGGGGCACCACCCTGGAATCAGGGACTAATAACCAGATAGTATAACAGTTTCAATATTATATTGTTTTCTTAGGAAAAAAACAATGCATGAAGGCTTGAATCCGAGCACTGACATCCGTCAGCATGACACAGGTGTATGCAAAACAAACCAAAACACTTCTCTTTGTAATATAACAAAGTTTATTTATGCAGTGATATCAATTAATAATACAATGCAGTCAATAAACTTCCGACTTACAACTACAAACTAAACAGTGATATGATTAGATATGGAAATCAAAATAATCCTATAACACATGAGGGTGTGTGTGTGAGAGCGTGTGTGTGTGTGTGAGTGTGTGTGTGTGTAAGGAGGGACGTGCACAAAATTGCGGACGTGACTCTCATGGAGAGTATGTCATGTAAGACTTCTGGCCAGAGAATATGGCCGCGAATGTGGGTGGAGAGAAACCAGTCAATGGCGTCTTGTACGATAGCTTAGGGACAAAGCTGAGCTTTATCACGAAGCTATCTACTAGCCAAAAATGTGTGCAAGAATGTTTGTGAGGGGTCACGTGTGTGTGTGTGGTTAGTACGAGAGAGAGAGAGAGAATTAAGTGATGGCCCCAAAGCCGGTTTCGTGATCGTGGGAGCGAAAGCCGCTGTTAGTTTATCACTCAGAGACGCGGTGGATGGCTCGTAAACCATCCCGCGGTCTTTGATTCTTTAATGGATAAATTCAGTTTGCCGGTCTCACCCACGATAGCGGAAATGCACAACAGTCCAATGTGGTTGGACTACAATACAGCAAATCTCATTTGTGATAATTAATACCCTGAGTATTAGCAATGAGCGGACACGGCGGTCCGTAAACTGTACAAGCAATAACGTTGATACACAAGAATAACACACTATAATATTCTATCTCTGCCCAGATGTAAACCTCTTACTTGAAACGCATGAGGATGCAGAATGTGTGTTCATCCGTCCTTTAAATCCGACTCGGTTCCTCGAGGCTCGGGTGATGAGGCCGTTTCCTCACTCTGTCGGCGGGCGGTACGGCTGCTGATTCTCGGCAGGCTGGCGGAGAAATCAGCGACGTGGACTTGATTGAAGATGGAAGAGAAATCTTTTATCTCTTCACTTCTGCAGGCAAATGGATGAAGGTGCGGATTGCTCAGCGGTCTCCTTCGGATCCGTTAGTGTTCGGTGGAACACAGAGTAATCTCAACTTGTCCAGCGAGATGGAGATTATATGGCCACAGTTTCAAGTCAGATGTTACTTCCTTGTGCCACGAGGCTGCACCTGAAAGCAGCGATGAGCTGCGTCTACACACGGCGAGCAAAGTTGCTGGAAGCAAATCCTGGAAGCATTTTAGAGGTATTTCTTCTCCTGATGATGTCATGGTTGAGGTGCGTTCTGTTGTATGCCTCATCCAATAGGAGCTGAGAGTTATATCATTTAGTGAGCAAGGCTTCATGGGATTTGTAGTCTGTTTTGGACTCCCTTTGTTTGATTTTGGCGTGGTTTTTATCAGTAAGATTTATGACTTGGTATGTGGGCCTGAGTTAGGTTTTACGACTGTGTTAGGCCTGCCTTCGTCTTCTATCTGAATACATGAGGCCCAACAATGTTAAGCTTCATTTAACAAACCAAATAGCTTTCAACTTTGTTTGATATAATGGAAAGTGATTTTCTAGTACCAAATTATCAATTTAGCATGATTACTCAAGGTTAAGGTGTTGGAGTGACGGCTGCTGGAAATTGGGCCTGTCTAGATTTTATAAATGACTTTTTTCAAATAGTGATGGTGCTGTTTTTTTACATCATTAATGTCCTGACTATATTTTGTGATCAGTTGAATGCCACTTTGGTGAATAAAAGTACCAAATTCTTTCCATAAGAGCAAAATCTGTACATTATTCTAAACTTTTTGCCACCAGTGTAGATATTTAAAACTCCTTCCGTACATTTACTTTAGGAGCCATACTGCAGAAGAAAACATTTTTTATTGGAGAATGTTGAATATAATATTTAATATATTTTATTATTTTAAAATATCTAAAATACATTAAAACAAGATACATTTACCTGAGAACAAAATACTGTAAGATTTTTAGACTTGCTTTCAGAAAATGTATATTGAATATAAGTATATTTTGTCTTTGAAAAGATGATTTTGTCCTCTTTATTGCTAGTAAGCATGTTTAACACAACCTTTTAAGTTGAGGTGAATTGTCGGTTAAGAGCTAATGATTAATTGTTGCAACAATTGCCCGAATAGTTGAATAATCATTCTAATTATCGATAGATTAGTCGATTTATCAAAATAATCATTAGTTGCAGCCCTAGTAAGTAGTAATTGTAAGCAATGACATTTTGTAATGTTTTGTAATGTAATGAGGAACTGGTGGTGAGCTCAGATGTGATGTCAGCTGATGTTATCGTCAAAGAGGACCAGGAGGAGAACTCAGAAGTTACATCAGCTGATGTCATCTTTGGAGACGAACTGGTGGTGAGCTCAGACATTACGTTGGCTGACAACATTGTCTAAGAGGACTCAGTGGTGACATAATCGAACGGGACAGGGAATAGAGCTCAGACATGCTGCTGTCTCCTGGTCAGGTGAATCCAAGTTGATGATTTAGTCCCATCAAGTCATCAGCAACAACATGCTCATTCAAATCCAACAAACTCAGGCTATCCTTCCTAACTGCCAGCATCTCCTCACAGTTATCGAGGAGATAGTTGAGCCCATGCCAGCGGCGCAAGAGACTATTTCGAAACCGCACAGACCTCTGCCTATTTTATGAGAAGATGTTAAGAACCATCCTGCCAACATATTCCAATCAAGAATTTGACCTTATTATACTAGGCTTCTCAGACACCGAATGTCTCTGATAGCAGAAGTGACCAGTCACTTGTGGAAGAAGATCCTCAGAAGGTGGATAATGTCTCAAGTTGATAGTCATCATTGTGGGGACCCAGTCTCAGAAATGCTGTGGGATCAGTAGTAAGCAGCCCCATAATGTGGTTAGTCATTGGTCTCTGGGTCCTGACACGGTGATGGAGGATAACTGGCTGTACCCTCCTCGTGCAAAAAAAAATAAAAAAAATAAAAAAAATAAATACAAAATTCTGTGTCTCTGGATTTCTTTAGTCTACAGGTGCCGCTGTGCAAATAAAACAAAAATACAATGTGCAACAAAAATAAATGGTGCAAGTATTTTTATATGCAATTAATGACAAATAAATAAATAAATAGTTACATTAAATTGCTATAAATAAATGAATGTTTGCATTAAATTGCTGAAATCAAATAAACAATAATATTTTCAAATATTAAAGACGCATTCAGTAATTATTTTGTAATATATGTCGTCTAGGGGCATTGATGCAGCATCATTCAAATAACATTATTTTCAGTTACCGATATCATTGTAGAAGTTCTCTATTCACAGTCAGCCATGAATTTATTACATGAGTGAAAGTGTCCAATAAGGCCATAACAGAGATTAAGCGAATAGTATTCAGTTGGTCATGTGATCCAAATATGGCAGCCCCCTTGAGGGGACCCTCTCCATTTTGAATAAAACAGTTTTCATAAGGTTACTGATTTGACTGAAGTCTTTATCTCATGTGAGTTATATGTTTCAAAATTACTGTTAATTTTTATTAGAAGTAAAACTTTTTGTGGGAAAAATTACTGAGTGCACCTTAAACTATATTATTATTAAAACATATTTCAAATGCACTCGACTCAGTTAAATTTTTTAACCATTACTGGTTTAAGTGGCATTACTGACTTTACTTAAATTCAAGATCTTAGAAACCATTATAGCTGCATCTTGAATAACAACACATCCGGTTATTGGTATAGACATTTAAAGGCAACTCTATCACTCCTTTGAGAAATTAGGTTTGCAAATAAAATCTGTTGAAATTTAAATATGGGGCATACTACAAAAATGCATCAACTGTAGTTTCAATTTCTACACTTACTTTTATCTGTACACCTAAGAAGTCATCTGTTCTTGCATATTTTATTGTTGTGTTGGACTAATGAAACCTCTCTGTTGTGTGACTGTTGAATTTCTTTGAATTGCAACATCCTATAGGTTGTGGTCAATTCAATTTATCATCCTATGGGGCATGGTCATTTCAATTTTAATTCAGCATCTTTTGCATGGGTGTCCAGACTTTTTATGTTGGGGGCCAAGTGGAGAAAAAAGTAAGGTATTGCGGGCTGCATTTCTGTAATAATTAAAAGGTGCTACTAGATAGCCACTATTGCATCATCTCCATATATTGCACACTTAAAGAGCTATTCTGGGTTCAATACAAGTGAAGCTCAATTAACAGCATTTGTGGCATAATGTTGATTACAAAAATAATTTTGACGTTCATTAAAAAAGTGGTTACAGAAAGGCCTTTACAACGGAAGTAATTGGGGCCACTCCATAAATGCTAAAATACACATAGTTTCAAAAGTATAGCTACAAGACATGAACATTATACATTATTTAAGTGTGATTAAATTGCTTACTACCTTTATCTGTATAAAGTTATACCCAGTAAAGGGATTTCAGTGTTTCATTGTCATGTCCATTTGTTCATCACAGGACTACTTGCAAAATAAATAAATAAATGTACATGTAACACTAATTTGAGTTGAAATTATTTTATTAGCTTACTTTTAGAGAACACACAGTGATCCGAGAAGTAGGAAAGATGACTCGAAATACCCAGATGACTGGTCTGATACATCTTAATCCTTGGATGCACGGTTGTTACTCAGAAAAATCAGCCCGCTAGATGGCACCATTGATCAATCACAATCGATTATTCCAGAGACCCGTGTTAGCATTTTACTGGGGCTCAGAAATTGCAGGTAGCATAGTTTTTATAGTCTGGTGGGTATGGGCTTTTGTTTTTCCATTTGCGCTCTTAAGAGTCCAGAATGTTGCTATTATACCATGGAGCAACAATATTGAGTGTCCTGTTAAGTTGTAAATTTATATACTGCAGAAATAGTTAGAGTAGGATGGTACTGTTCCTTTTTGAATTCAGCCTCAGTTGTCAGTTGAGCCAATTGTTAAATTCTGAATTTTGCCCCACCTGTTGTTATTTGTGTTTGGGTTGCAGGTGTCAGCAGATGAGGAGTGTGATGAAGATCAAACAAATGAATTGTCTGACTCTACAGGTGAACATACTGCTTTATGTCATATCACAGAGATATCCCAGCCATGACAGCTGATCACTGTGTGTGCATGTGTGTGTGTGTGTGTGTGTGTGTGTGTGCGTGCGTGTGTGTCTGAGTAGGTGGGGATGAGGAAGATGAGCCTGAGGTGCCATCAGGTCCGCGACCCCAGAGATTGTCAGACCTGAGCCTCAAAGAGAAGACCCCACCCATCCCAGAGGGCAGCGCCTTCTTCATCTTCAGCAGCTCCAACCCGTACGGCACACACAAATCATGTTGTTTCAAACCTGTATGATTTACTTTCTTTTGTGTAACACAAAAGGAGATTTATTTGGAAGGGACTTTTGGACCAATATTGTTCATACTTCCATCCATCTGACCTCTATTGCAGGATTCGTGTGGCGTGTCATCGACTGATTAATCATCAGATCTTCACCAATCTCATCCTCATCTTCATTATGCTGAGCTCTGTCTCACTGGCTGCTGAAGACCCCATCCGAAACTTCTCTGCCCGAAACATTGTAAGACAGACACACACACACAAAAACCTTACAAATTTTTGTCTCACAACAGTTATTTCTGCAGTATTAGGGGTGTGCACAGGACATGTTCTGTCTGCACTGTTGGTCTATACATGCACTAGATGGATTGTTGTCTTTGGTTGTTTTTTAGCGTCTTGCAGCATTAACACTGTGCTTTTTTAAGACAGTATGTCACATTAATAACAGCACCTCGAGAACCCTCCATTCTGTTCCATTATGTTGTGCTCTGTCTAGCTGTTTTTTAATGCAGGAATGTGTTCTTTATGATGGCCATTTGTACTTACAGAATTTTCTTTTTATTGCATTAAATATGTTATACATGTAATCTCTTGTGTTGTAGGTTCTTGGTTATTTTGACTATGCCTTCACTGCAATATTTGCAGTGGAGATCCTGCTGAAGGTAAATACTCTAACTGTAATCTGCATGCTGTATTATGTTTACACCATATGGCCAAAAGTTTGTGGACACCTGAATACCAACATTCATACTCATCAAAACCATAAGGATTAATCCCACACTTTTCTGCTATAGCCTAGCATCTTCAACTCTTCTAGGAAGGCTTTCCTCTTGATGTTGGAATATATCTGTATGGATTTGCTCCCAGTCAGACACAAGAGCAACCTAACGCACACCTAGCCATGGATTATTCCTTTCATATACAGTGTGTGTGTGTGTGTGTGTGTGTGTATATACATATATATATATACTGGACATATATGAATACTGTACATAAGAAGAAATAGTATTGTTTTCAGCAGAAGCTCAGAAACATTGTATTATTCTCTGTTTTCATCTATATTCTTTATAACTACTACATTTAAATGTTGTGGTTGAATTCAGCTCTGGTAAAAGCTTCACATATTTATATTTCAGAACTTTATTTGTCATTGCTTTGTTCATTAGATGACAGCATTTGGTGCTTTCCTACACAAAGGAGCTTTCTGCAGAAATTACTTCAATTTACTAGATCTGCTGGTGGTTGGAGTCTCTCTGGTTTCCTTTGGCATACAGTACGTTCATTACCATCCCTTATAAAAATACATGTCATAACACACAAAGTATTAGTGTGCCTACACACTAGAGAAAGCTGTGACGGAGTATTGACCGATAGGAATCATTTTCACAATCCCTTGCATTTTTCTGTACGTCCTCGACTCCTTCCAAATCATCTGCATAGAAATCAAAGGATTCACAATGTTCTCTGACATGTGTCTAGTGTAAATTCTATAGTGGGGGTGCTCTTAAAGTTGTATTATTTGAAATCGGGCTTATTAGACTATGATGGCTTTGTATGGCAGTGCAGTGCTCATGTTCAACAGGTGAAAGTTGTGTTTGCATTTTTCTCTTTTTCATCGCAGATCATCAGCTATTTCAGTTGTGAAGATTTTAAGGATTCTACGTGTGCTTCGTCCTCTGAGGGCCATCAACAGAGCCAAAGGACTCAAAGTCAGACTTTTTCATCTCTGTATGACACTAGATACCGTCATTACAATTCTTGGCCTTGATAAGATTTATGCCCATAAGCTCTTTCTTTTCTGGTAAAATGTTTTGTTTTTGGACTATCTGTTTGTTCAACCAAAGGCAGACAGTGGGTGTGTTCTGGAAACCTGTTTGAAAACAATCTTTATTTTTGTACTTCTGTATAGTGCTAGAGCTGGGCGATATAATTGTGATGATTTTGCTGACGGTATAAAATTAAGCAATGTCATGAATATCGCAATAATTTTAATGCGCTGTTTATTTGCCCACTGTGTTTCCTTAAGAGTATGTCTTAGACTAATTTCACGGTCCTTTAGGGCAGCACAATTTATCAAAACAACATCAGAATCATAATAATATAGTCATATGTCAGTATTTAACAGCAAAAGGCAGTGATTGTTTTACATGAACACATGCTCTGTGTGCTGTCAAGTGAACAGGTGAAGTGCTGTTCTGTGTGCAAGTGCGGGGCACATGATTTGCTGTTTTCAGCCCTCTCAGAGCGGTTTGTGTGTGTTTATAACAAAAGCATGGCAAGTTCACACATTTGCACAATTCCAAACATTTGTAACCACTACAAGTTAAATTACAAATCTAAAAACATGGTACTTTCCACCAGAAAAGCTCCAGGTGAAATAAATATGACAAATATATGACTATAGTATAAAAAAAAATCTAATCCTTAAAATAATAATAATTATTATTATTCCGTATTATATTATAATAATAATTTTGACTAGGACTCACAATAATAGTTCAATAATTTTCAACAAGGTTCTAAAAAAATAAAGTGAGTAAAGCTGTAATTTTTGCACACCCTGTTCATTCACAAAAATGTTTTTGGTAAAAACATGTATATGTAGGAAAATAATGTTTTTTTATTAGGCTACTATGTATCATTGTATATGGGTGCATATAAATGAAAATGATTCAATATAATTTTGTATTGATTTAGTGTAAAACTGTGGAAAACATGCCTTTTAAATTAGACTTTTAATTCATGCATTAAACATTTTGAATCTACTTGACTATAATGGCTGTTAAGTTGAAATGATTGTTCCTCTGATTTCAGAGCAAATACATAATTATCGAGATAAATATACTGAATAATGTCAATTGGCTGAAAAATATTGAGACACATTTTTGATGCCATCACCTAGCCTTAATGGTGACGCGAATGGTGCTGAAATTATACACCTCAGCTTTAATATGACTGTATGAACCTGAGTATACCAGGTTATACCAATGAAAGTCAATTCTTTCTTTTTCTTTTTTCTTTCTTTCTTTCTTTCTTTTAGCATGTAGTTCAATGTGTGTTTGTGGCAATTAGAACTATAGGGAACATCATGATCGTCACCACACTCCTGCAGTTCATGTTTGCCTGTATCGGTGTGCAGCTCTTTAAGGTTACCAAGCAAATATTTTCACATGAAAACAAGATTTCACAAATTCTTGAACAATCAGTTTTCTCACATCTGTGCCCATTCTGAAAATCTTTTGTCCTCAGGGGAAGTTTTATCGCTGTACAGATGATGCAAAGTCAAGTCCAGAAGACTGCAAGTGAGTGTATGATGTTTATTTCAGCGAATACCCTGGTTCATGGCAGATCTGTGTGTTTCACCATGTTTTCGTGTTTCTAGAGGGACGTATATCGTGTACAGTATCGGTGAGACGGCGCTGCCACAGGTGCGAGAGAGGATCTGGTACAACAGTGACTTTAACTTTGATAATGTGCTAATGGCCATGATGGCACTCTTCACCGTCTCAACGTTTGAGGGCTGGCCCGCGTAAGACACACACACACACACACACACACACACACACACACACACACACACAAACAAATACATGTTTGTATACTACTAATACAATTCTATAGTTATTACACTGAGCTTATTATATTTTCTATCCTACTCCTTAAAACTTACCCTCTCACAAAACTTTCTGCATTGTTATATTAATATTATTAAGCAATTGTTAAATATGACTAGGAAAAGAATAGTCCACCCAAAAATGACAATTCTTTCATCATTTACTCACCCTCATGTCATCTCAAATTTGTGTGACTTTCTTTCATGGACCCCAGTCAAAGATATTTTACCGGAGACATAATGTCTGATTTTCCATGAAATGCAAGTGAATGGAGACCAAAATTTCAAGCTCCAAAAAGCACAAACTCAGCATAAATGTAATCCATAAGACTCTAGTTTAATCAATGTCTTCTTCAGCGATCCAATCAGTATTTGGGTGTGAAACAGACCAAAATGTAAATCCTTTTTCACTGTACATCTTGCCATTGCAGTCTGTAGGCACGATCATGATTTCAAGCTCGATTACACTTCCTAGTAGTGCTTGACGCATGCGCAGAGTGCTAGGAATTGAGCTTGAAGTTATGATTGCCAAGGAGACTGCTGTCAAGATTTAAAGTGAAAAAGTATATTTTGGTCTGTTCTCACCCAAAACCAATTTGATTGTGTCAGAAGACATGTATTAAACCACTGGAGTCTGATGGATTACTTTTATGCTGCCTTTATGTCCCTTTTGAAGCTTGAAAGTTTGGTCCCCCATTTATTTGCATTTTATGGACAATATCTCCATTAAAATATCTTTGTTTGTGTTCCACAGCCTAGGTAGCTCAGTGGTAAAAGACGCTGGCTACCACCCCTGGAGTTCGCTGGTTCCAATCCCAGGGCGTGCTGAGTGACTCCAGCCAGGTTTCCTAAGCAACCAAATTGGCCCGGTTGCTAGGGAGGGTAGAGTCACACGGGGTAACCTCCTTGTGGCCGCTATAATGTGGTTCGTTCTCGGTGAGGTGCGTGGTGAGTTGAGCGTGGATGCCGCGGTGGATGGCATGAAGCCACCACACGCGCTATGTCTCCGTGGCAATGCGCTCAACAAACCACGTGTGGGTTGATGGTCTCAGACGCAGAGGCAGCTGGGATTCAATCCTCTGCCACTTGGATTGAGGTGAATCACTACGCGACCACGAGGACTTAAAAGTGCATTGGGAATTGGGCATTCCAAATTGGGTGAAAAAGGGGAAACCCCCCCCCCCCATAAGGGTGAGTAAAAGATGAGAAAATTATAATTTTGGGGTGAACTATTCTTCAAGTCATTTAAATCATGGGCACACTTATGTGACACTTGGGATGTCAGGTTGTCTTATATTATGAGGACATTTTGGTCCTCATAATGCAGGTATACCTACTACACACACACATACACACATGCACGCACGCGCATACACACACACACACACACACATGTTGGTGCAACTATCATTATGAGGACTCTCCATAGACATAATGATTCTTATACTGTACGAACTATAGATACTATCCCCTAACCCTAACCCTAACCTTACCCCTAAACCTAACCCTCACAAAAAACGTTCTGCATTTTTACATTTTCAATAAAACATCGTTTAGTATGTTTTTTTCAGTGATTTGAATTATGGGGACACTAGAAATGTCCTCATAAACCACATTTATAGCATAATACCCTTGTAATTACCAGTTTGTAACCTAAAAAAAAGTCCTCGTAAAACCACTTAAACCTGCCCACACACACACACCTCAAACACCCTTGCTGTTAAAAGCAGTCATATTATTTTAACTATAACATAAAATCATGTTACTAAAGCACAATTTTATCATAACACATCATGTCTTGAGAAATTTGGTTTAATTCGTTTTATCAGATCTCAGGCAAGTGTGGTCAAGACAACCAACAATTCAGTAGTTCACATGTTAAAAGGGTCAAGCCATGAGAAATACATTTTTCTTTAATCTTTTGACATATAAGAGTTGATCAGATAAAATCAAGGGGTTGAGACACCTGTGGGGAAGCAGTAGAGATCTGCAGACACAATTGCAGAATATAATGCCAATAACATGTGTCTATGGTTAGTATAGGTGTTGTTTTATGTGAGAAAACGGTGTAGATGTTGTTGGCCATTGTTTAAGCAAAAGAGTTTTTGGGTGAATTGTAAGATTAATGACTAAATGTCTTTGAAGTCCAATCTTAATTAACTGTGAAATGCACGTTGATGCTGTTTCCTTTGTTATTTGGCTGATGAAGTCTTTAATTGGCATTAAATTGGTATCGCAGTCCGGCTGGAAGCTTGTGGCAGTTCATTTTGGGGAAGTCCATTCCCGAAAAAAGGTTCAGGCAGTTGCCAGTGGAGTATCCTATGTCAGTAGTTTATCCTCTGTGAAGTCCATCGTAGTAGACTGAGGTGTTGCAGACGATGATTGAAGCATCCCTCGCTGTCTGGCTGGCACAGGCTGCAGTTAGTGGTTTCTCTCAGTGGCACATAGCAGTTGGAGTGGACATCGGGCTGTATTATTTCTACAAAAATAAATGGGAACTAAGATTACTCGTTTCATTGTTTTATTATAAAGAGAAAAATTATCTGGAGTTTCATACTTGCCACATTATTGGATTAAATTAATTTTGAATTATGTGAAACGCTTGAGCAATGCTGGAAATTGCAGCTTATGAAACGGTAATGCAAGCAACAAATATATATACATTTTTCTGTATATAAAAACAGAGCTGCTGGAGAAATATTCCAGTGTTTGTTGGAGTATGTTTACTCAGAGCTCCGTGTGGTGCACTGAATTACAGCCGCCTGATTGATTGATAACTTAAGTTAACCATACAGCTATTACTTTATGGTGAAGCCTCATAAAATTTTATCTCAGCTCCAATAATTACAGCTTTGAAAATATATATACTGTGCATAAAAATAATAATAATTTTAAGATGTTTAGCAAATGTTAATTAAAATGTGGTGAGCTCAAGTAGCGTAAAGACAAAGCAGTGGCCGCTTGTGGAGGCAGCCTCACACTAGGGTTTGCTCCAGTGAGAAAAAATTTGAATGAAGAAAGGGCAGAAAACAACAGTTAAAGTGACAGTCGCCATAGCCACAAAATATTAAAATAGTGAGCTGCTGCGGCAGCTTCTGTTGAATAAAATGATTAATTGCAATGGAAGAGCTTTATCTGATTAGGGGAATGCTTCGAGCACTAGTGAGTCAACGAAGTCATCCATGTAAGCAGCAGTATATAAATGCTTACTCATAAATGCTTACTTATAATATGTAACATAATATAGTTCTTATATGACACTGCTATAATTCTGTATATGTAATTAAAATATTATTTAGTTCTTCACAAGTAATGTGGCCATAGAACAAGATTTTTATTTATTTTTTAATACAGTTGAAATCACACTGTTTCCACAGAGGCATATATCAACACTTAATCTCAGAGCTCATGGTATGTTTGACTCTACTTTGTTTCTATATTGAGTAAGTGAATGAGATTTTTATTCCCGAAGTTCTATTACTTTAAATAACACTAGCTGCATGAATACAGTAAATATCTGCATTTACATATACAACATTACATTTACAGAATGCATTACAAACATACAGACTGCTGTATTTTTGTGGTGAACAGTAATTTTCTTTAGGAATATTTTACAGTGTACATGTGTTATATTTTTATTTCAGATTGATTCCTAAATTATAGTTTGCAATGATAAAAATTGTCGATCACGAATTTCATTTTATCCCCTGCAGGCTGCTATACAAGGCCATTGACTCACACAGGGAGAACATGGGCCCCATTTACAACTACCGTGTGGAGATCTCCATCTTCTTCATCATCTACATCATCATCATCGCTTTCTTCATGATGAACATCTTTGTGGGCTTTGTGATCGTCACATTTCAAGAGCAGGGCGAGAAAGAGTACAAGAACTGTGAGCTAGACAAGAACCAGGTGTGAAACTCCACATACAATGTTTTTCTGATATAGGTATCACATACAACAGTAGTGCTGCAAACAGTAATCGCTAAAATTTATAATAATTGTTAATGGAAATAATTAACAACGAATGTCGTTATCGTTTAGCTCGGTCTGTGTGCTGTGCATGGAGAACCTCTGTGAGTGACTTCACTTTATAGTAGAGAAAAATGCATTTGTTACAACAGTATGTTAAAAGGACAGAACGTGTGTTTCTGTAGAACACTCTTCCTATTACCAGTTAACACGTAGATTGTAGGTTTATTATCATTTATAATTTAGTGATTTAAATTGTGCTACCAAACTGTCATTTTTGCTAATGTCTGGTGTACACATCACATAACTGTTGGTTGTTTACGGTTGCCAAGCAATATTGCAGTTTGACATATTAATATGAAATTCAGATCATGCACAGTCACAGGTGTGCTTATCCACCATTTTCCTGAGTGTTTCACGATTCAACTGTTTTCAATTTCCAGTCTCCAGTGTTTTCACTCACATCAGCATATTAGCAGGTAATGTAATGTTTAAAGTATTACATTTGTATAAACTGTCAAAAAACATGCAGATACTTCACAGAGTCGAGATGACCGTTTTTTTATAGACAGTGCCTCATCTGAGTGTGTAGATGACATGAAGCGATGGTCAGAGGTTAGTTACGTTGATATCATTAAGTATTCTGAGTTGTTATGACAGCCAACAACTGCACAAGTTGAGCCAGAAATTAATTCTTTCTCAAAGTAACACTTAAATGGTTGTTGTTGTTTTCCTCTGGATCGCTCAAATTGGCAGTTTTTACTTGGCATCTGGAGACCAGAAATAGAAAACAGGCAATTAGAATCATCATGGCGCCTCCCAGTGGTTGCTCAGGAAAACAGTGGATATCAGCTATTTTAGAACAACATCAAACATGTCTCTAAACAGTAACACATTATAAGTCTGATTGTCTAAGTCTTTTGTCTTTAACTAATGTGTTACACAATGTGGAGCTGTTTTTGCACTGATGCCAGGTTTATCATTCATATATTTTGAATACCCTTTTTTTTTTTTTGGTTTGAGAAAGTTTCTAAATAAAAAAAACTTTTTGTTTGTAAAGTATTTTGTATACTGGATTATCAAAAATAGGCATTACTACATGGTTATGTAATATATTAAATAGGGCTGTCAATTGATAATTTATTTAAATTGAATTAATTACATGATGTGACAACTAATTAATCAAATTAACAGCTTATGTTAATATATATTTAGAAAGGCCCCCAGATAAAGATAAGTTGGTATACAAGAATTAAAATTAGGGCTGTGAATCGAGTACATTTTTTAAACTAATTAATTGCACATTTTTCTGTAATTAATCATGAGTAATCACAGCTAAAATTCCAGAACATGATACATTACAACAGGCATTAAAAAATGCATCATAAATATATTTACTTTATACATTGTATTAAAGAACTTGCAAGAAATTGGTTAGCCATCATTTATTTTAATTTAAATATGTACGTTACATGTACTTTTTGTTGATAGAGTTAATTAGACACATTTTTACAGGTATTAATCTTTGATACAAGTATATGTACAGTATACAGTACATGCCATAAAATCAGTGGACATGCAGTAATGACAATTTGGGCAAAATCTTCTGACGTTTTCCAGTTTACTTTTTTAATAATTGGATCAAAAGGGCAGATTCAATTCATATCAAACTTTACTGGCAAGAGAAACTAAAGTGTTTATTGTACAAGTGTACAAGAGTGCATTATTAGACACTATACATACAGATATAAAACATATTGAATGCTGAAGTTTAAAATCTCAAAACGTCCAGGTTACTTTTGTAACCTCCGTTCCCTGATGGAGGGAATGAGACGTTGTGTCGATGTAGTGACACTAGGGTTCACTCTTGGGAGCCCCAAACACCTCTTCTTTTTTTTAAAAAGGCCAATGAGAATTGGCGAGTGGAATTTGCATGCTACTCCCCCGGACATACAGGTATAAAAGGAGCTGGTATGCAACCACTCATTCAGGTTTTGTGCTGAGGAGCCGAGACCAGGTCCCGGCCATTTCAGCGGGTAGTTCAGCATTGTGGCAAGAGGGACACAATGTCTCGTTCCCTCCATCAGGGAACGGAGGTTACGAAAGTAACCAGGACATTCCCTATCTGTCACTCACTCGACGTTGTGTTGATGTAGTGACACTAGGGGTCCCTATACAAAACGCCACAACTAGCTGAACTGTGTTGCATGAACTGGCCAGTCCAAGAGCCGACGGCTGTGTGCCCGTTGCCCCAGCCCGTCTTGGAGCTGTCTGTTGTAACCATGACGTGCCTGGAGACCTGCTCTGGGGGAACCCCTGCCCATAGAAATACAGGTCGGTCCAGGGGCTGAAGAGGCGGCAACAGATCGGCGTGATGGTCACGCGATGTGTCCCGCAGCACCATGCCCATCTCAGGACTCGAGTCCAAAGCCAGTGCTGAAGCAGTCTCATATGCATCAACTCGAGCGATGTGGCCGCCGCTGAGGATGCCATATGCCCCAGGAGCCTCTGAAAGTGTTTCAGTGGAACCACTGTTCTCCATCTGAATGCCTTCAGACAGTTCAGCACTGACTGTGCATGCTTGTTCGTGAGGCGTGCTGTCATCGAGACTGAGTCCAACTCCAGTCTGAGAAAAGAGATGCTCTGAACCGGGAAGAGCTTGCTCTTTTCCCAGAGCACGAGGTCCCTGTGTGCGCATAGCAACTCTCGAGAGTGAGCTAAACATTGAGAGTGCAGATGCCCACTTCCCTTAGCGAGGCAAGGGCTGCCTCCGCGACCTTTGTGAAGATGTGAGGAGACAAGGACAGGCCGAAGGGGAGGACCTTGTACTGGTACGCCTGGCCCTCGAAGGCAAACCGCAGGAAGGGTCTGTGTCGACGTAGGACCGAGACATGGAAGTACGCTGCGAACCAATCTAGATGTCGGACGCTTGCTAGAATGCGTTTTTGCATCAGCATCTTGAACGGGAGTCTGTGCAAGGCCCGGTTCAGTACTCGCAGGTCCAGGATTGGTCGCAACCCACCGCCTTTCTTTGGTATGATGAAGTAAGGTCTGTAGAACCCTTTCCTCATCTCGGCTGAAGGGACAGGCTCTATCACGCCCTTGCTCAGGAGGGTCGCGATCTCCGCACGCAAGGTAGCGGCATTCTCGCCCTTCACCGAGGTGAAGCAGATGCCGCTGAACCTGGGCGGGCGCCTGGCAAACTGAATCGCGTAACCAAGTCGGACGGTCCGGTTCAGCCATCGCGATGGGTTGGAAAGCGCGAGCCACGCATCCAAACTCCGGGGCGAGGGGGACAAAGGGGATAATCGTGTCGGACATACCGGCAGGTGGGGCCTCGCGGCGGGGCAGAGCTCGAGGTGCCACATCGAGGGGACTCGAGCCCTTGGGCCGTGCTGAGTCCAGGGACATCGAAGCACTTACCTGGCTCCTGCCGCCCACCATAATATAGGTCGAAGAGGAATCTCGTCCCCGTAGTCCACTGGAACCAATCCTGTGTTGGCGTGTTTGTGCCACAGCTGGGCGTACAGGGGCGGGGGGTCTGCCGCTGGAGCGCCATACCTGCCAAAACGGGACGGTGGATGTGACGGCCGTGCGCACCGGATATGTGACCCAGGAGACAAGGGAACCATTCTTTTGTCAGGCTTTTGGGTGCCACAGCCTCCTGGGCATGTGGCAACAAAAGATTCTCCTCCCGGCCCTCCACCGGGGGATGGAGTGGTCTGTCGACCAGCCCCAGAGAAGTGGATCTCCTCGCCCCTTGGTCACCTGTCTCAGGGGCTCTTCAAAGCCTTCCTCGGGTTCTTAGCGGTCAGCCGCGAGACAGGTGGCATCTGCTTCCTGTGTAGGGCTCCACGCTGGAGCTGGGCCATGGGGGCGGGCTGCGGCAGAGCCAGTGTTGTTGCTGCAGGAGGACGCCCTTGGCGACGAGCAGACAGAGTGTGGGGTCTTAAGCCGCGCCGGGGCAGGATATGTTGTAAAACCTCCATCTGCTTCTTCACCGCCGAGAACTGCTGGGCAAAGTCCTCGACAGCATCGCCAAACAGGCCAACCTGGGAAATGGGGGCGTCAAGGAACCGTGCCTTGTCCGCTTCTCCCATCTCAAGTTAAGGCAAAGAATGCGCTTCTATACCACCAGGGTGGACATCGCCTGCCCGAGAGACCGCGCCGTGACCTTCGTCGCCCGGAGAGGGAGGTTGGTCGCCGAGCGCAGTCCCTGCATCAATCCCGGGTCAGAACTACCCTCGTGCAGTTCTTTTAGCGCCTTGGCTTGGTGTACTTGCAGGAGAGCCATGGCGTGCAGGGCGGAGGCGGCTTGTCCAGCGGCACCATAGGCTCTAGCCGTAAGGGACGACGTAAACCTACAGGCCCTGGATGGGAGTCTCGGGCGCCCATGCCAGGTGGTGGTGCTCTGCGGACAAAAGTGCACCACGAGCGCCTTGTCCACCTGGGGATCACCGAATACCCCCTGGCCGCTCTGCCATCGAGGGTAGCGAGAGTGGGGGAGCTGAAAGACCGGTACCGGGCAGTAAAAGGTGCCTCCCACGATCTTGTCAGCTCCTCATGCACTTCCGGGAAGAAAGGAACGGGGGCGGGGCGTGGCCAGCGCCCCATGCCCAGGAACCGATCGTCGAGCCGCGAGGGTTCAGGGGAGAGTGGAGGGTTCCACTCTAGCCCGACGCTCGCGGCCGCCTGGGAAAGCATGTCCGTCATTTCCGCGTCAGCGTGAGGCTGGGCGACCGTTCCCGAAGGAAGAAGCCGACCTGAAGCCTCTGCGTCAGACTGGATGAGCCCGCTCTCCGATGCTGCACTCGATAACTCATTGTCTTCCGGAGCTCCGAACGAGAAGTCGAACTCGCGCTGAGATGAGCTGCCGGTCTCGTGCGAGAGCCTGATCGGGGCAAGCAAGCATGCTGGGGAATGGGAGGTCCGTGGGGGGATACCCAGTGGAGGTGGTCCCATTGATGTCCCCAAATCGCCCCCAGTGCTAACGGACACGGCCTCAAACCCGTAGGTAGAAGGACCGGTGCAGGGAACCACTGGGGTGGCTTGCTTTCTTACGAAAGACTTTTCAGACAGATAATAAGAGAGATGTGCTGATGAGCAGAAGTATAGTACAGAGAATGATAGTAGTGTTACTCAAGAGAGAGAAGCAGAGTGCATTTCAAGTCTTCTGTTTTCTGTGTCAAGTTAAATGTAGTTTGAAACTTTGAAAAATGCATCTCGAAATCCCTGCATTTTGTTGTACTCAGTCCTGTTGCTCTCGTTGGTTTGACGAGGCATGTTGCCTGTACAACTTGAGTTGCACTGACTGCCCCCTACTGCCACAGATTCGAAAACACATCAAGGTGGCACATCAAGCTTAACGAGTAAGGAACATTCCTTACTACAGAATTTATTTAGGGGTCTAAGACATGATTAAATGCATTAATTTTGCCAAAATGTTATTTTTCATATAATTAATCATATCGATAGAACTAATATAAAAGATATTTGGATAGATTTTCAAAAGAAAAGAAAATCTTGGTATTAAAATACTTATACGGTGATTTTCATACTGCATACCACACATAGTCTCATTAATATAAAATAAATAATATAAAGTGAAGAGTGCAGCCCATGAGGCTGAAGGGATCCTGCTTTGTGGCGCCTGAAGCTTTCCATAGTATAGGCCTTAGATCATAGATAGGAAATGAATGAGCAAAGAGAATGTGTGTTGATTGCACTCTTGTGTGTGTCTTTAGCGTCAGTGTGTGGAATACGCTCTGAAAGCACGTCCACTGAGAAGGTACATCCCTAAAAACCCATACCAGTATAAATTCTGGTATATGGTGAACTCGACGGGCTTCGAGTACATCATGTTTGTGCTCATCATACTCAACACACTCTGTCTGGCTGTTCAGGTGAGTGTCTCTAAACATTATCACACAATGTTGTTTATCACCAGGGCTGATGTGGGGTCAGCCCTATTCAGGACTTGGTGGAAACGTATGGGGCCGTCTTGTGATAAAATATCATAATGTAGTACACTTTATACAAATATTTTGCCAGAGTTCGCGAGGTTTATGGCATTGTGTATTTAATAAAAGAGCTTTGCAAAATACGCTGATGTTCTGGCTCATGACTTTAAGTTTGACTTGAAAGTCTTGAGTAGTAATATTATGGACTTTATGTCAAAATGATTGATGAGGGGGCGTGTCCGGAAGTAGGTGACATATGTTTATGTATGATAACCATAACCATAGTGTCTGGCTGGATGTCTGTTGGTGGTTGAATGGCCGAATGTTTTGACTGGAAGTCTGTTTGAGAGGTAATGATAAATGGAGATTTTGACAGGTGTTTATGTCTGATAACAATAACCAGATGTCTCTGACTGTAGTTTGACCTTTGGTTGACAGGATGTCTGGTTGTGATGACAGCAAGTCTGTTTTGTGGTTACAGGAAGTGTGTTTTAACTGACCGTGGTTTGATCTTTGGTTTGACATGTTTTAAGTGATAAAAGTTTTGTTGAGCATGCTGTTTAAAAGGTATGTGTCTTCCTGAGTGTTTACAACTCTACACATTCTGAACTATTCTGAACATTGACGAACAGGGCTGTTTCTCCAGTGAGCATGCAGGTTGAATTGCTTTTGCCCCAAAGCGCAATAATGGATCGAGTGTGCCAGAGTTAACGTTGGACATGGTGAAGTGTGAGTTTCCCATAGCCCATGAGAGTGTTGGCGGGTTTGAGTTTAATAAAACAACACGTACCATCAAGATCTACACTAGAAAAGTTGATGATGATTTGTTCGACAATCCGCCTTTGTTTTTCACGGAAGAAGATTGGTGTTATTTCTATACTTACATCTGGAAGACTTTGACGGCCGTCCAAGACACACCTCTGTTGTATGGAATGGCATGACCCCAAATGTCTGATTCAGAGTGGTTTTATGAACAAGAAGTCAGACAGTCTCCATAGGTACTTCGGGGGTTAATACAGAAGATTCTTCTGATGACGACTCTTCCTCAGAAGACAGTGACACCAATTCGGGTTATAATACAGACTCTGAAGATGATGACTACGAGCAAGTTTTGGACTTTTGGATACAAGTTCTGTATCATTGTGTGAGCCTATTTTGGTCAGGTTGTATGAGGTGTTCGAAACAAACTTTATTTTTTACTGGTCCGATTCACCGACGTTAAAAAAGATTTTCGCAATAATAGACCAATTGTTTTCAAAATAAGGAAACGGTTGTTTTAGTGACTTATGAATTTCAATAAACAAAAAAGTAAAGAAATTGTGTGTATGGTCTCTACTCACCTGTTTTTGAGCAAGATGTACAAGACTTTAAAAATAATCATAATCACTGAAGAAGATTAAATGGTTTACTATGGTTGTTTATATTAGTTGTAATTGTGTATTTAAATAAAAAGTCTCTAAATTCTGTCTTTGTTTGTATCTCTCTCTCTCTCTCTCTCTCTCTCTCTTTCCCTAGTGGTAACACATCTTTTAGAGGTCTAGTAACTCTTTAACTTGAGTCACCATGTCACACATAACCTCAACAGAACCTTCTGGTTGTAAAACTTTAAGGTTGACCAGCCTACACATGTTTGGCTTAATGTTGATTAATTTAATATTACACTATTTCTTGACATTACGTGCTAAACACACATTTTATTCTCATTTTACCTCTATCATACAGCATCAAGAAATATGCTATAAACACGTTTAATTGTGTTAAGTACAAAATGAATGTTAAAACAAATGCACTTACACCTGTCATTTAACAAACGATTATTTTTATACTCTTTATTTACAAAGTTTTTAAAGCATACTTAATACGACTAGACTACTAAAAACAGCAATCAAGAAATACAAAGTAAAATGTAAACACGTTTAGTTAAATTTTAATAAGTTATTTCTACATATAAAATGAATTTTAAAACAAACATACATCAAACAATATCAAATTATAATTTTTAAAACTTGTGAATTTACAAACTGTTTAAAGTGTAAACTCCTCATTATGATTAATGATTTGTAATTATTAATATGTTTAAGAAATATTTCACAGTTATTATTTTATTCTCAATCCTAACATGTACACCATTTAAACATGGTTATCAATTTAACAATTGAGATACAGAGAACTATTTCAAAGTAATTTAGTATATTTTATATTAAAATTATTTGTAAATTCTACAATATTGATGATAATTAAACAAAATGCTAGTCATATATTTTTTTTAACAAACTTACTTCTTATACTAGTCATGAGTTCATGCTATTCCACGAATCTTCAACAATGTCCTCTGGTAATAAAACAACTTTTAAAAGGCCTAGTAACCCTCTAAACATATTTTCCTCTTAATACCTAGCAGAGGCCTTCTGGTCATGTAGTTTTCAGACTGACCAGTTGTAAATAAAACTTTACCACAGGTTACTAAACACAACATTCCAAATCAAACACTCTTCTACAAAAGTAAGGTTTAAAAATAATGTTTAATTACAGTAGATGTAAATACTTTTAATTCTACTAAGTTTAAATGGATATGGATAAGCAATCAAACACACACATGTTGGGGCGACTATCCTTATGAGGACTCTCCATAGACAAAATGATTTTTATACTGTATGAACTATAGATTCTATCCCCTAACCCTACACCTAAACCTAACTCTCACAAAAAAAAAAAAAAAAAAACAACAAAAAAAAAAACTTTCTGCATTTTTACATTTTCAAAAAAACATCATTTGGTATGTTTTTTTGTTTTAAACCACATTTTTGTCCTCGTAAACCACACACACACACATACACACACACACACACACACACACACACACACACACACACACACACACCTTAGTCTTCTGGTTGAAAAACATAAAGATATAGCTGACCAACCGACACATGTTTAACACCATTCACTTCTTCTGGACAGCACACAGTAAAACATGAACATTATACTGGAAAAAAATACTTATTTAAATATTTTAGAAAAGACCAACTGATGTATAATCGTTGTCTTCTTCTAGCAGAGTAATGAAGTAAGTAGTGACATTTTTCATCTTTTTGGTCTTTGTCCATTTTTGGTCTTTCTAATTTTCACCTACGGTTGCAAAAAATACATAGACTTAAATTTTTAAATTGTTATACATGTACAATTTCATTAGAATGACAAAGTTACCATACAACAATACAATGAAAAAGCTCAAATTAATTAAAGAAATTTCTTAATTTCACTCTTAAAAATCTTTAATTTAGACACTGAAACTAACAATAAACACAGAAAATGTGATTTTAGCACACCCGTGAAAACATTGAATAAGTGTTTTACCACTGTAAATGTAACGGTCACACTTAATTAGAGAGTACAAGTAGATGTAGAACTCAACCAAAGACATTAATATTTTTTATTTGGTCATAAATGCTCAATCTAGCATAGCAATCCCACTGAAACAGATAATAGAAATGTGAACTTTTGTAAAAATCTATAGTTTTAATTCAAACAATTTTTATATTCAGTGATCATAAAAAACCATTGAACTAAATTCAATGTCGTAAATTAGTAAGAAAATGGATGTTAGCAAACAACACACCAATTTATTATAAGCATACAGAAAGTATGCATACTGATCTGCTTTGGTTCACGATTTGAAGCTGATCTGGATGTTTCCTACTTTGTCCTTCTCATTCATTCAATGGATGAGACTAATAGTTTTGATAAAAAAAAAAAAAGTATCTCTTTGAATGTGACATTCAGACAATGTTTATTTGGTAAAATAGAGTAAATATGTGAAATATCACATGAAACTGTGTGATGTAGCCATATTATGACTTTCTATAGTGCGGGTCACAAAACACATGCATCAGCATAAACAGCTGAGTTTAGTTGTTTTTCTTAATTCAAATCTATTAATTTCACAAATATGCTTCTAACTCAAATTATAACACTTAAAACTACACATGCTCTGTTAAGTCACCGGTGTTACACTCAGACAGGTCATGCTCTGACACTGTCACAGCTCTGGTGAGTTTGTCGGTTAATTATGTGTGTTTTCATGCCACTAATTAGCGTGCTAGCAGCACCTGGTTCTCCGCTGATTCACTCCCTACTTAATTCCTTCATGTTGTCAGTATCTTTGCAAGATTCTAGTGGGTCCTGTCTCGTGTATCTGTTTGGTTGCCCATCTCTGCCCGCGTGTCGGGAGTGTGGTTGCCTTCCAGTTTGCTGTATGCTTGTTCTCTGCGCTCACGAATCTTCAATGGAGGATTCCTCATCTCTGCCCATGTGTAGGGAGAGTGATTGCCTTCCAGTCTGCTGTGCGCTTGTTCCCTGCACCTCACTATGCTTCAACGGAGGATACAAATCTGCTCCAGACTACCATGACGCACACACTCGCCTACGAACACTCTATTCACAGACTTGCCCATTGCGTGGCCATGGCGCATGTATCAATTAACTTCTTCTCCGCTACTGCAGCCAGTGCCGGGATCTTCATTCTTTGCCAGCACAGTTGAAGTAGATATTTATTGGGTCTCTTTGTCTTGCTCTCGCTGTCCTGACAGACAAAAATATTTTGGTTCACAAATCCAATGTACACAGTTTTTTACAGAACTGTATTAACTTTAGGAACAGTTTTAGACTCAGTGGATATGTATGGGTTAATCCTCTGAAAAATAGTAATCCAATACACTTTATAATTAGAGTTTACACCTGTGAGGACTCATATATGTAAAATATATTTTAAAAATATTACTTAAAACTAAAGGACACACTGACTTTTGTCTCAACTTCAGATATGCTCAATGTACTTTTAACACTATACACTTCTTTAAAACATGATCAAAAAACACTCTTTCCCTAGTTCAATGCACATTGTGTACAACTGATGGTTTTAAATCATTGAATTGTTGAGTGTATTAAGAAGTTACAAGTCCATTAAATAGGATAAAATATGTGTTTATGAGAAAAAGTAGTTGCTGGACTAGCCAAAGTTTGCAAGATTTGTGGCATTGTCTCTTAATAAAAGATTTTGTTTGTTGAAAAGTTTGCCAAATTCCTTGAGCACAGATGTATTGCAGTCTTGGTTTTCAGGTCTCTAAATAGCTGGTGCTTATTGCTTGCTTTTCTTTTATCTCATAGTGACAGACTTTTTGACCACACACACATAGACATACAAACACATGAGTGTACATGTGTGCTGAAAACCCACCATGAATCAACTTGTGGGCATTTGGTTATATCAATGCTGTAGTAAGACCACTATTATTTCTAATGTACAATATGTGCTACTTAAATTAAAATAAATAAAAATTCTCCCAATCATCAGGCATCATCGATATGTTTAAACTAACAAGGAACACAATGGAAATACGTCTATGACTTTATTGTTTTATCCTTGTTGAGATGTATCTTGCTTTTATCATGACATAAGTTGATTTCAGTCAGTAAAGTTTTGCTCATTTGTAAATTGTAAATTATTGATTGTAAATATATGTTTAAAGATCTTTTACCCAGTGTTCTCAGTCAGTTACCAAATCAGTCAGGTTTGAGACATTAAGGCCCATACAGTACATGTTTTCAAAACTAGTATCATTAGATAAAACTAAACACACAGATTATCATTCCATATAGTCGCGGTTACTTTTACGTATATTGACTGGTAAATACAATCATGTGATATTTTGTTTTAAGACTTTAGGTAAATTCACTCAACTTCAGTATCTGAAGCCACTAAGAAAAACTGAAATATAAATGTGTGAACTCCAATAGAATTTATAACGTGTGATATTATTAAATGATTATATTACTAAATTTACCATAATTGTAACTAGAACAAATTAACAATACGTGCATACTATGAAAACATATTAGTTATCTCTAAAATGAATACGGGTTGCGAGGTATTTCTAGTTGTGTTAGAACTGATACGTATGCGAGCATTAGAAGTATAAAATATAATATAGTAAAATGAGTCAAAATAAGTTGGGCATAAAGTCTCATATAGCACTTTCCAAAGAGTGTTACAATTGTGTCCATTACAACTGTAATCAGTGTACCTCGTGTGAATTCTGATGAAGGTGTAAAGAGACATAACACCTATGGCAGTGTGTTTTTTCTATTTACAGTTAATTCCAATTTTTCTTGTGTGATCATTAGTGCCTGACCGATTTATCGGTTGGCCGATATTAGCCTTTCACAGATACACTACTGGTCAAAAGTTTTAAAACACTTGACTGAAATGTTTCTCATGATCTTAAAAATCTTTTGATCTGAAGGCGTATGCTTAAATTTTTGAAATTAGTTTTGTAGACAAAAATATAATTGTGCCACCATATTAATTTATTTAATTATAAAACCAAAATTTAATAAAAAAAAATTAAAAAAAGTTTTTGAAATTGATGACTTGGACCAAATAACAAAGAAAAGCAGCCAATAAGTGCCCAGCATAGATGGGAACTCCTTCAATACTGTTTAAAAAGCATCCCAGGGTGATACCTCAAGAAGTTGGTTGAGAAAATGTCAAGAGTACATGTCTGCAAATTCTAGGCAAGTGTGACTACTTTGAAGATTCTAAAATATAACAAAGTTTTGATTTATTTTGGATTTTGTTTAGTCACAACATAATTCCCATAGTTCCATTTATGTTATTCCATAGTTTTGATGACTTTACTATTATTCTAAAATGTGAAAAAAAAAAAGATCTAATAAAGAATGAGTAAGTGTTTCAAAACTTTTGACCGGTAGTGTATATCAGTATCGGCGTATATGTTTTCCAGTGCGCAGATATGAAAACGTTTTTTTCAGAACATATAATGCAGAAAACAATGCTTGGGGTGATTTAGAATTGGTGTCATTACGTAGTTTGTCCAGCAGAGCACGCTCCAACTACATTGTTTGCAGAGCTGAGCTGCCGTGGTTCTGCAGGCAGTGCGTGTTAAGCGGTGACTTCATGCTAAGTTGTTAACTAGTTTGTGAATTACATACTGGAAAGTTAGTAAAAAATTACCCCATCATTTTCCCTTTTCAATACAACTAATATAACATTAATCCTGTCCCTGACAACCATGCCACTCATGTTTTTCACATCTGTTTGCTATGTTAGCCAGCTATTGTTTGTCAGTGCAGTAAGTAACGTAGCAGATAGAAAGGTAAGCAGAGCATCTTTTTGCAACTCTGCAGACAATGGTGCAGTGGTGGATTGTGTCTGTTGAGTGTTGATTTCATGCTACGTTGTTACCTAGTTGGTGAGATGCAATGCTGGAAAGTAAATAAAGTCCATCTTTTACTCTCCGTGACAACGAGCTTATAGCTAACTAGCTAACCACGTAGCTACTTTCATACCTTGTCAGCTGAGTGGAAGCTAATGTGTGAACATGTATTCACCAAACTGTTTTGTTTAGGATTAGCAGTTTGGTACCCCCTTCAACCGAACAATTCCACTTGTTGCACTTACAAAATGTAATATTTAAAAGTCTGGTTCCCTATCTGTCACTCATTTGACGTTGTGTCGATGTAGTGACACTTGGGGTCACTCTTGGGAGCCTGAGACACTTCTGGTCTTTGATAAAAGGCCAATGAAAATTGGCAAGTGGTATTTGCATACCACTCCCCCGGACATACAAGTATAAAAGGAGCTGGTATGCAACCACTCATTCAGATTTTCTCTTCGGAGCCGAATGGTCGATGTTTACTGAGCTGACTGTTCATTCACCTCTGCTGGATCTGACGGCACATTTCAGCGGCTTCTCCCTCCTCTGCACTGGTGCACTGCAGAGAATGCCCCTGGGTGCTTCGGCAGAAATAAGAGAGTATATTTTTCTAGAAGAGTATATTTCTCTAAAAGAGCGGCACACACGGAATGTCTTTTAAAGTGCACGAGGAACTAACAAGGTCGTGGGAGGCACCTTTTACTGTCTGGTCCCGATCTTTCAGCTCCCCCGCTCTCACTAACCTCGATGGTGGGGTAGCCAGGGGCTATTTGGCGATTCCCCCAGTGGATAAGGCCCTCGCGGTGCACCTATGCCCACAGAGCACCGCCACCTGGCACGGGCGCCCTGCATGCCATGAATCTCCTGCAAGTCCACCAAGCCAAGGCGCTAAAGGAACTGCACGAGGGTAGTTCCGCCCCAGATTTGATGCAGGAGCTGCACTCGGCGACCGACCTCGCTCTCCGGGCGATGAAGGTCATGGCGCAGTCTCTCGGGCAGGCGATGGTGGTCCAGGAGCACCACCTTTGGCTCAACCTGGTCGAGATGGGCGAGGCCGACAAGGCACGGTTCCTTGCTGCCCCCATTTCCCAGGTTGGCCTATTCGGCGACACCGTCGAGGACTTTGCCCGGCAGTTCTCGACGGTGAAGCAGCAGATGGAGTCTATCCCGCACCCCGCCTGCTCGTCACCAAGGGCGTCCCCCTGAGATGACTGCACCAGCTCCACCGGAGCCCGCCCCTTCGGCCCGGCCCCGGTGTGGAACCCACCACAGGAAGCAGACGCCACCCGTCTCAATGCCGGCCGCCAAGAACCCACGAAAGGCTTCGAAGTGCCCCTGAGACGGGTGACCCAGGGACGACGAAACCCACTGTCTTGGAGCTGGTAAGCAGACAACTCCAACCCCCGGTGGAGGGCCGGGAGGAGAATCATTTGTTGCCTTTTCATTTAATTTTGCCTCATGCCCAAGTGGCTGCGGTACCCAACAGTTCAGCAAAAGAGCAGTTTCCTCATTCCCTGGGTCACATACCCGGTGTGCACAGCCGTCATCACGACCACCATCCACCATTCCATTTTGGCAGGTTTGGCACTCCAGTGGCGGTCTCCCCGCCCCTGCACGCCCAGCTGTGGCACAAATCCGCCCCCTGTGTGACAGTCTCCACGGGTCAAGAGGACAGGCCTCTTCCTCCCCTGTTCCAGGCTGTTCCGGGGGTGGTCACAAGGAGCCAGGTAAGTGCTTCGATGTTCCTGAACTCAGCATGGCCACAACATGGCATGGCACCTCAGGCTCCGCCCCGCTGCGAGGCCCCACCTGCCGGTATGTCTGACGAGATTGTCCCCTTGTTCCCCCTCGCCCGGAGCTTGAACGCGTGGCTTGCGCTTTCCAATCCGTCGCGATGGCTGATCCAGACCGTCCGACTCGGCTACACGATTCAATTCGCCAGGCGTCCGCCCAGGTTCCGGGTCATCCACTTCACCTCGGTGAAGGGCAAGAATGCTGCTACCTTGCACGCAGAGATCGCTACCCTCCTACGGAAGGGTGTGATAGAGCCTGTCCCTCCGGCCAAGATGAAGAAGGGGTTTTACAGCCCCTACTTCATCGTACCGAAAAAAGGCAGTGGGTTGCAGCCAATCTTGGACCTGAACCGGGCTTTACACAGACTCCCGTTCAAGATGCTGACGCAAAAACGCATTCTGGCGAGCGTCCGGCATCAAGATTGGTTTGCGGCGGTAGACCTGAAGGACGCGTACTTCCATGTCTCGATTCTACCTCGACACAGACCCTTCCTGCGGTCTGCATTTGAGGGTTGGGCATATCAGTCCATGGTCCTCCCTTTCGGCCTGTCCTTGTCCCTTCGCGTCTTCACGAAGGTCGCAGAGGCAGCCCTTGCCCCGTTAAGGGAAGTGGGCATTCACATCCTCAACTATCTCGACGATTGGCTAATCCTAGCTCACGCTCGGGATGTGTTGTGTGCACACAGGGACCTGGTGCTCTCACACCTCAGCCGACTAGGGCTTCGGGTCAACTGGGAAAAGAGCAAGCTCCTCCCGGTTCAGAGCATCTCTTTAGTCGGTTTAGAGTTGGACTCAATCTCGTTGACGGCACGCCTCATGAATGAGCACGCACAGTCGGTGCTGACCTGTTTGAAAGCATTCAGACAGAAAACAGCAGTTCCACTGAAACTCTTTCAGAGGTTCCTGGGGCATATGGCATCCTCAGCGGTGGCTACTCCTCTCGGGTTGATGCATATGAGACCGCTTAAGCACTGGCTACAGACTCGAGTCCCAAGATGGGCATGGCGCCACGGGACACATCGCGTGGCCATCACGCCGATCTGCCACTGCCTCTTCAGCCCTTGGACCGACCTCACGTTTCTACGGGCAGGCGTTCCCCTAGAGCAAGTCTCCAGGCGTGTCGTGGTTACAACAGACGCCTACAAAACGGGCTGGGGCACTGTATGCAATGGGCACGCAGCCACCGGCTAATGGATGGGCCAGTGGCTGCATTGGCACATCAACTGCCTCGAGTTGCTGGCAATTCTGCTTGCCCTGTGGAGGTTTCGGCCGTTGATCCAGGGCAAGCATGTTTTAGTTCGGACAGACAACACGGCAATGGTAGCATATGTCAACTGTCAAGGTGGTCTGCGCTCCCATTGTATGTCACAACTCGCCCGCTGTCTCCTCCTCTGGAGTCAGCAGCATCTCAAGTCACTGCGAGCCACTCACATCCCGGGCGACCTCAACACTGCAGTGGATGCGCTGTCACGGCAGGTTACCCTCAGGGGAGAGTGGAGACTCCACCCTCAGGTGGTCCAGCTGATTTGGAGTCGATTCGGGCAGCCTCCCAAGAATCCTCCCACTGCCCGCTCTTGTACACCCTGACCGAGGCACCTCTCGGTATAGACGCGCTGGCACACAGCTGGTCCCCTGGACTGTGAAAATATGCATTTCCCCCTGTGAGTCTACTTGCACAGACCCTGTGCAAGGTCAGGGAGCACAAGGAACAGGTCGTCCTGGTAGCACCCTACTGGCCCAACCAGACGTGGTTCTCGGACCTCACGCTCCTCGCGACAGCCCCCCCCCCGGCAAATTCCCCTGAGGAAGGACCTTCTTTCTCAGGGACGGGGCACCATCTGGCACCCGCAACAAGACCTCTGGAATCTCCATGTCTGGCCCCTGGATGGGACGTGGAAGACTTAAGCGGTGGTAGACATGATCACTCAGGCTAGGGCCCCCTCTACGAGGCGCCTGTATGCCTTTAAGTGGCATCTATTCACTAAGTGGTGTTCTTCCCGACACAAAGACCCCCAGAGATGCGCAGTCGGATTGGTGCTTTCCTTCCTGCAGTAGAGGTTGGAAGGGTGGCTGTCCCCCTCCACCTTGAAGGTTTATGTAGCCGCTATAGCGGCACACCACGACACAGTGGACGGTAAGTCCTTAGGGAAGCACGACCTGATCATCAGGTTCCTGAGAGGCGCCAGGAGGCTGAATCCCTTCAGACCACGCCTCGTTCCCTCATGGGACCTCTCTGTAGTTCTTCAGGGCCTACAGAGAGCCCCCTTTGAGCCCTTGCAGTCAGCTGAGCTTAAGGCACTCTCTTTGAAGACTGCCCTCCTGACTGCGCTCACTTCCATCAAGAGGGTAGGAGACCTGCAAGCGTTCTCTGTCAGCGAAATGTGCCTGGAGTTCGGTACAGGCTATTCTCACATGATCCTGAGACCCCGACCAGGCCATGTGCCCAAGGTTCCCACGACCCCTTTTAGGGATCAGGTGGTGAAACTGCAAGCACTGCCCCAGGAGGAGGCAGACCCAGCCCTGTCATTGCTGTGTCCGGTGCACGCTTTACGCAACTATTTGGATCACACACAGAGCTTTAGAGTCTCTGAGCAGCTCTTTGTCTGCTTTGGTGGACAGCAGAAAGGAAGCGCTGTCTCCAAGCAGAGGATCCCCACTGGCTCATTGACACCATAACTATGGCATATCACGCCCAGGACATGCCGCCCCCAGTAGGGCTATGAGCCCATTCTACCAGGGGTGTAGCGGCCTCCTGGGCCTTGACCAGTGGCGCCTCTCTAACAGACATTTGCAGAGCAGCGGGCTGGGCAACACCCAACACCTTTGCGAGGTTCTACAATCTCCTGGTGGAAACGGTTTCGTCCAGTGTAGTGTCACACAGGTAAGTCCAGGACAGCTGGCCGGGTGTATCGCTTGCGCATAGCGCCTTTCACCTCCCCTGAGCTGAAGATGTGTGCCGTTGACTCCCAGTAGTGTTCACAAACTGTGTTCCCTGGTTGATTTCCTCCGAGCCCTGTAGCAGACGAGTTTGCGGAGAAACTCGCTGCCGGCTCAGTACACGTGCTAACTAAGCCCTGTACTGGGGTAGAGGCCCCTCTGCCCCAGTCACCATGCTTGTAGAAACACCTCCCCCGCAGGGTAGGACCTACCATGGGACTTCTCCACATGGCATACTTCCGACAAAGCTCGGCAAGACCATGTGATGTATTTCCACTCAAAATACCCCCCCCCCTTTGGGCGGGGTGTGGTCTCCGCGGTGTCTTCCCCTTGGGAGTGACACGTCCCCGACTAGACCTGGTGGCCCCAGTCAGTTAATTCCTTTTTTGGGGGGGAGAGGAAAAAAAGGGGATAAGAGGCCACGACTGGGCTAGCCCGTCTCTATCTTTTGGGTAGTCGACTTGTCCCCAAAGGGCCGTTCGACACTCATAACAGTGTTGGGGGAGGTTACGTGTTGGCCTGGTGTGCTGGCTACGAGGCACACAGTGGTCTGCCTGTCACAAACCGCCAGTTCATGTAACACAGTTCAGCCAGTTGCAGCGTTTCATATAGGGACCCCTAGTGTCACTACATCAACACAACATCGAGTGAGTGACAGATAGGGAACATCCTGGTTACTTGAGTAACTTCCGTTCCCTGATGGAAGGAACGAGACGTTGTGTTCCTCTTGCCACAGTGCTGAACTACCCGCTGAAATAGCCGGGACCTTGTCTCGGCTCCTCAGCACAAAACCTGAATGAGTGGTTGCATACCAGCTCCTTTTATACCTGTATGTCTGGGGGAGTGGTATGCAAATTCCATTGCATTGGCCTTTTATCAAAGACCAGAGGTGTTTGGGGCTCCCAAGAGTGACCCCTAGTGTCACTACATCGACACAATGTCTCATTCCCTCCATCAGGGAACGGAGGTTACGCAAGTAACCAGGACGTTTTACACTGTTGAAAGTTTCCCCTGAACTTGTTTAGCAGAATACGGTGTAACACCGCTGTCGCTGTTTATTGCTTGACTCAGCAGGTGCAAATGCTTCTTGCTTTACAACCTGCCCCTAATTGACTGGCAGTATTGAAATAGTCAGCATTTGACTGATACTAACAGTACTACTGATGTTTATTTAGCTATTTATTTTATTTTTATTTATTTATTATTTAAATGGTCAGCAATTGACTGATACTAAACAGTACTGATGTTTATTTAGCTATAATTTTAATGTATTCTTTATTTAAATGGTCAGCCATTGACTGATACTGAACATATATTACTAATATTTATTTAGCTATAATTTTAATGTATTCTTTATTTAAATGTCCAGCAAATGACTGATACTGAACATACAGTACTGATTTTTATTTAGCTATAATTTTAATTTATTCTTTATTTAAATGGTCAGCAACTGACTGATACTGAACATACAGTACTGATGTTTATGTAGCTATAATTTTAATTTATTCTTTATTTAAATGTCCAGCAACTGACTGATACTGAACATACAGTACTGATGTTTATGTAGCTATAATTTTAATTTATTCTTTATTTAAATGGTCTGCAACTTACTGATACTGAACATAATGTACTGATGTTTATTTAGCTATTTATTGGTTTTTTTTTTATTATTTATTCTCTCAGTGTTCATTTCTAGAATTTGTTGACAATGGATAATAATAATGTCAAATATTGTTTGATAAAAATACTTGTTTAAGAAAGCAGCCTTCTGAGTACCTTTGCATAGTCATATCATTGCACAATCCACATAAAAAAAGGTCTGTTTTCATTCCAACTCATAAATTATCTATATCGGCCACCGTATCGGTAATTGGTGTCAAAAATTCCGTATCGGTTGGGCTCTAGTGATCAGTCTGCTGCTGTCACAAATAAAATGTTACAGGTAATTTTGACTAATTAGATCATGAAAGCATTTGTCCAAAGGTGCCACAGAAGCTTTACTGCATACTGTTTAAATGATGAAAAGTTTTAACATGTATATCTTGCCTATAACGTACTAACACGTAACATGTATCAAGTCAAGTGATTTTAATTTGTATAGCGCCTTTCATAACACACATCATTTCAAGAAAGCTTTACAGAAAATCATGCTTTAACAGAAAATGAAATCGTAATCTATATAAAGTCTTAGCATCATCATTGTGTTGTTTGATTAAATACGATTATGAAGTGTGTATAAAAATAAGTAATTAAATAATAATTGTATTTAGAAACCCAGTGAGCAAGCCAAAGGCGACTGTGGCAAGGAACACAAAACTCAATAAGATATTGGTTAATGGAGAAAAATAACCTTGGGAGAAACAAGGCTCACTGTGGGGGCCAGTTCCCCTCTGGCTAGCAGCATGAATATAATGTCAGTATTACTTATTTACGTGCAGTGCAAGTCATAGTTTATAATTATTAAACTAAGTACGTGTTAAGGGCCAGTGTTTAAACAAAGATTTTGTAAGAACTGTAAGATTAATGACTAATGTCTTTGAAGTCCATCCTGGATTAACTGCAGAAGTTCACATAGATGCATTGTCCTTTGTTAGTAGGCTGATGAAGGCTTTTGTTGGCAATTAATTGATAGTCTCTGTGTTCCATTTTAAGAGTATAGTCCATCATTAGACAAAGGTGATGCAGGCAGAGATTAGTGAGGTGCTTTGCAATTCAACCGGCCGGTAATTTCGGTGAGGTCTATCCTAAATCCAAGGTTCAGGCAATGGCATATGAAGTATCCCATGTCTTATGGTTGGAGTTGGCATCAGTTCATCCTCTGAGGTCCATCGTAATAGATTGAATTGATGTTTGGCTAGCACCGGCTGCATTTAGTCGTCTTCACTCAGATACACGTAGCAGTGGAGTCCGATTCCAAGCAGGAATGGAGCTGGATCCGGCCGGTTCTGATGACCTCAGGATAGGAGTCCCGAGGTTGAGACATGGAAACAAATAGAATAATATTAGCGTAGATGCCATTAAATTTTTTGCAGAGTTATAGACCATGATCAATGTTTCAGGTTCTGGCAGACCTAACTAAGGCAGCCTTATTGTGTGGTGAAGAATAAATTAGTGTATGCCTGGCTAAATAGATGAGTCTTCAGTCTAGACTTAAACTGAGTGAGTGTGTCTGCATCTCATACAGTGTTAGGGAGACTATTCCATAATTTAGGAGCCAAATAGGAAAAGGATCTACCTCCTTTTGTGGATTTTGATATTAACAGGCCAGAGTTGTGTATCAGAGATGCATTCTGTAAAATTTGCAACCATCTGAAATATTCAGTTTTTACATTTAAAACATGTTTAAAAATCCACATTATTTAACATTTTGTACTTAGAAATTTGATAAACTAAATTTATAAAAACATTCCCTTACACTATTACCGATAATCTTTTCTAACAATCTTCATCACTCCTTTAAGGTTAACCAGTTTCTTGACCAAGACAATATCAATACTGATTATCTTTGTGATAATATCATGTTAAAATAGAAAATTATAACTAATCATACAGGAATATTAGGATCTTACCCACAGATGTTTTATTCTTGAATACTGACTGATATTAGCAGAATTTCATTCCAACATGCGCACACAGTTCATATCATTATGCTCATGTGGTCTATATTTAAAACAGACAGGTTGGACAGACATCCTGCTATCATATCATTAGATAAAACTTCAATGAAAATGGATAATAAAACTAACCTAAATAATTACTCAAATGAATGATAAAATTCAACTTAGACACAACATAGCTAACCAAGATAGGATTAAAGTCTAAATAAATATTAAATACAAATTCTGTAAATGTAGAGTTTTGTACTATGATGACATACACTACCGGTCAAAGGTTTTGAAACACTTACTCATTCTTTATTATAATTTTTATTTCCACATTTTAGAATAATAGTAAAGTCATCAAAACTATGGAATAACAAATGGAACTATGGGAATTATGTTGTGACTAAACAAAATCCAAAATAAATCAAAACTGTGTTATAATATAGTATCACCCTGGGATGCTTTTTAAACAATATTGAAGGAGTTCCCATCTATGTTGGGCACTTATTGGCTGCTTTTCTTTATTATTTGGTCCAAGTCATCAATTTCAAAAATGTTTTTTAATTTTTTTATTACATTTTAGTTTCATAATTAAATACATTAATATGTTGGCACAATTATATTTTTGTCTACTAAACTAATTTCAAACATTTAAGCATACGCCTTCAGATCAAAAGATTTTTAAGATCATGAGAAACATTTCAGTCAAGTGTTTCAAAACTTTTGACCGGTAATGTATGTTGAATTTTTTAACATTCGATCGTATTTTTTTGTCGAAACTGTCTTATTTAGTACGTTGATTACGTTGTTTTCTTATTTCAAACCATAGTATACAGACAGTACAGAAACAAAGCATAAACAAAAAGCTGTACAAACAGAATGCATTTAGCAGTATTCAATGGGTATATTTCCCTGCAAAGAAACACCAACGCTTTTTGAAGATGTAATGCTATTGACCGTACTTTCTGTACATTTAACTTTCAATGCGTACACTGAAAATGTTAATTTAGATGTTACTACATAAAGTGGGTCGATGCAAGTCAAAATATTATTTAACATGTCTAAATCAACCTGAATATATTAAGTTACACCAACAAAATTAACTTTACAGTTAGATCAAGTAGAAATACTACTTAAGGTAACAATTGCAGGTTACCACTTTACAGTGTAAGTCTGAATACAGATTAGTGTGGAAATGTTGCTGACAAAAGTAAATGTAGTCATATTTTGTATGCAATAACCAAAAAGAGACAAGTCATACAAGTCATCCTGTTTCGTTTAGTGTGTTTCAAAGATCCTGGTTCAAATGCCCCATTATTAAATACAAAAATACATTTTATTGCAATAAATGCAACAAAAGCTAATACTATATCATTTAAATAGACAGTTAAAAAAAAAAAAAAAAAAAAAAAACAAAATCATCAAACTCACAGGCGTGATCCTCAACTTGACGGTCCCCTTGCTGAAAAAGTAGAATCCTGATGGCCGCTAGATCCATTTCTTGGTCAGTCTTTCTGTGAGGAGACAGGAGAGGACTGAGGATCTAAATGCAGCCTTTAATAAAACAAAAGTAAACCAGGTAACTCAGAACATAATGAAACAAAACACAGGGAACAAAGCACAGCATAATACAGATGAAGACTGACAAAGAAACCAGGGGAAAACAAGGGCTTAAATACACAAGGGAAAACAAGGGGACGAGGAACACCTGGGGAAACAATCAGGGGAAAACTAATCATGAAAAGAAACTACAAAGGACTACAAAACTAATAGGAAACAGGAACTAAACCAGAATTTCAACATAAGACTAGAAAAAAAAAAACAGGGAATGTGTGACAGAGCCCCCCTTTTAAGGAGTGGATTCCAGACATCCAAAAAAACAAAACAAAAATTGTCCATGGGGTGTGAAAAAAAAAAAAAAAAAAAAAAAAAAAAACACACAGGTAGTTCTGGGGGGCACAAGGGGCAAGGGGAGCAGAGGAACATGGCAAAGTCAGGGAGGCTTGAAACCAAGCTGGAGCCGGAGGGATGGAGAGCCAGGGCGATGCTGCAGGCTCGGAGGACCAAGTAGACCATAGCAGATCAGGCGGATGGCCAGGAGACCAGGGAGACCAGAGCAGAACAGGCGGATGGCCAGGAGACCAAGGAGATGACCTCAAGGTGGGGACTGGGTCAGGAGGCCTGGGAGGCGGCCGCGGGGCTGAGACAGGATCAGGAGGCCTGGGAGGCGGCCGTGGGGCCGAGACAAGGTCAGGTGGTGGAGCCGCCGTAGGAGGAGTCTCTGGGGGCGGAGCCACTGGGAAAATAGTCTCTGGGGGCTGAGCCGCTGGGGAAATAGTCTCTGGGGGCGGAGCCGTGGAAGACGGAGCCGTGGGAGGCTCGAGGGGCCAAGCCATGGAAGGCGGAGCTGTGGGAGGCTCGAGACAAAGAGTCCTGGATGAATGGGAAATGACCTCCATGGTCGCAAACATGGGAAGAGACTCGGGAGGACCTCTGCTGTCGTGAACATGGGATGAGACTTGGAAACGACAGAGACTTGGGAACGGAAACTTTTCTCTTCCTCCTCCTCTGGATGGCCGAAGTTGGCAACGCTGGCTCTGGGACGGGCGAGGCTGGCAACGCTGGCTCTTGGACGGGCGAGGCTGGCAACGTTGGCTCTGGGACGGGCGAGGCTGGCAACTCGTTGGCCGTGGCAGGCGTGGGCACTGGCTCGTTGACCGTGGCAGGTGTGGGTGCAGACAATTTTTGAGGTAGGGTCTTCATGGACCTACGCACCGACATCAGTGGCAGATCACACAACTTCGAGACAGGGGCTGTGGAAGGCTTCGAGACAGGGGCCGTGGAAGGCTTCGAGACAGGGGCCGTGGACGCAGGTTTTGGCCCGGGGTTCCCGCCATAATCCACTGTATAAGGGGAACCGCTAAGTTCCAGAGCCTTCTCCACATAATCGCCGAGCGTCCAGTAAGGATCAGCCGGAGGCATGAGTTCCCTTAGTGCACTATTCAGACCGGCCCGGAAGAAAACTACCAGAGAGCGGTCTGGATAGTGCACTACATTTGCCACTACATTGTGATCCTCAACTGGACGGTCCCCTTGCTGAAAAAGTAGAATCCTGATGGCCGCTAGATCCATTTCTTGGTCAGTCTTTCTGTGAGGAGACAGGAGAGGAATGAGGATCTAAATGCAGCCTTTTTTAATAAAACAAAAGTAAACCAGGTAACTCAGAACATAATGAAACAAAACACAGGGAACAAAGCACAGCATAATACAGATGAAGACTGACAAAGAAACCAGGGGAAAACAAGGGTTTAAATACACAAGGGAAAACAAGGGGACGAGGAACACTTGGGGAAAAAATCAGGGGAAAACCAATCATGAAAATAAACTACAAAGGACTACAAAACTAACAGGAAACAGGAAATATACCAGAATTTCAACATAAAAGTCAAGACAAAAAACAGGGAATATGTGACACATAGTATGTATGTATTGTTAATCTGTTCTAGTTATAAGTATGGTAAATTCGTAATACAGTATAATCATTTAATAATATCACACGTTATAAATTTCTGTTGGAGTTCACACATTTACATTTCAGTTCTTCTTAGAGCCTTCAGAAACTGAAGGTGAGTGAATTTACCTAAAGTCTTACAAACAAAATATCATGAGTGGTGGGGGGCCTGGGTAGCTCAGTGGTAAAATATGCTGGCTACCACCCCTGGAGTTCACTAGTTAGAATCCCAGGGCGTGCTGAGTGACTCCAGCCAGGCTTCCTAAACAACCAAATTGGCCCGGTTGCTAGGGAGGGTAGAGTCACATGGGGTAACTTCCTCGTGGTTGCTATAATGTGGTTCATTCTCGGTGGGGCACGTGGTGAGTTGAGCGTGGATGCTGCGGTGGATGGCGTGAAGCCTCCACACGCACTATGTCTCCATGGCAACGCACTCAACAAGCCACTTGCACAGGTTGGCGGTCTCAGACACGGAGGCAACTGGGATTCATCCTCCGCCACCCGGATTGAGGCGAATCACTACACAACCATGAGGACTTAAAAGCACATTGGGAACTGGGCATTCCAAATTAGGGAGAAAAGGGTAAAAATCCCCAAAAAAATAATAATAAAATAAAAATATCATGAGTGGTGGTGGCGTAGTGGTCCTTGAGCAAGACACTTAACTCCAGGTTGCTCCGGGGGGATTGTCCCTGTAATAAGTCGCTTTGGTTATAAGCGTCTGCCAAATGCATTTAAGTAAATGCAAATCTGCTGGTTCTATACCAAATTCTTTTATTTCAAGTTTTATGTTAACATGATTGTATTTATCAGCCGATATATGGAAAAGTAACCATGTTTATCTGGAATGATATTCTGTGTCTTTAGTTTTATCTAATGATACTGGTTTTGAAAACATATACTGTATGGGCCTTTTCTCAAATGTCTCAAACCTGACTGATTTGGTAACTGACTGAGAACACTGGGTAAAAGATCTTTAAACATATATTTACAATCATGAATTTACAGTTTACAAATGAGCAGAACTTTACTGACTGAAATCAACTAATGTCATGATAAAAGCAAGATACATCTCAACAAGGATAAAACAATAAAGTGATAGACGTATTTCCATCGTGTTTCCTTGTTAGTTTTAAACATATTGATGATGCCTGACATTGGGAGAATCTGCCTAGTTAATCATGGTTTGTGTTAGGGGTGAGTTACCGGACCTTATGCTTTCAGTAAAGCTTTGTTTTCATTATCTTGTAGGGATGTCAAAATACACAAAAATTTGTATATATTTTAATTTAAGTAGTACATATAGTACATTAGAAATAATATCGGTCTTACTTAAGCATTGATATAACCAAATGACCACTAGTTGACTTGTGGTGGGTTTTCAGCACATATGTACACTCGTGGGTTTGTGTGTGTGTGTGTGTTTGTAACCTATGGTAAAGTTTTATTTACAACTGGTCAATCTAAAAACTACATGACCAGAAGGCCTCTGATAGGTATTAAGAGAAAAAGATGTTTAGAATGTTTCTAGGCCTTTTAAAAGCTGTTGTTGTTTTATTACCAGAGGACATTGTTGAAAGATTCATGGAATAGCATGAACTCATGACTAGTATAAGAAGTAAGTTTGTTAAAAGTAATATATGACTAGCATTTTGTTTACTTATCATCAATATTGTAGAATTTACAAATAATTTTAATATAAAATATACTAAATTACTTTGAAATAGTTCTCTGTATCTCAATTGTTAAATTGATAACCATGTTTAAATGGTGTACATGTTAGGATTGAGAATAAAATAATAACTGTGAAATATTTCTTAAACATATTAATAATTACAAATCATTAATCATAATGAGGAGTTTACATTTTAAACAGTTTGTAAATTCACAAGTTTTAAACATGATTGTTTGAAATTGTTTGTATGTTTGTTTTAACATTTATTTTACATGTAGAATTAAACTTATTAAAATTTAATTAAATGTGTTCCCTATCTGTAACTCACTCGACGTTGGTGTCGATGTAGTGACACTAGGGGTCACTCTTGGGAGCCCGAGACACCTCTGGTCTTTGATAAAAGGCCAATGAAAATTGGCGAGTGGTATTTGCATGCCACTCCCCCGAACATACGGGTATAAAAGGAGCTGGTATGCAACCACTCATTCAGATTTTCTCTTCGGAGCCGAACGGTCATGCTCACTGAGCTGAATACTACTGTTCATTCACCTGTGCTGGATCTGACGGCACATTTCAGCGCTTCTCCCTCCTCTGCACTGGTGCACTGCAGAGAACGCCCCTGGGCGCTTTGGCAGAAAAACTAGAGAGTATATTTTCTGAAAGAGCATTTTTCCCCTCTAAAAGAGTATATATTTCTCTAAAAGAGCGCACACACGGAACGTCTTTTTAAAGACGCGTCTTTCTAAAGATGCCTTTCCGTTCGTGTGTTATTTCTGGTTGCGGTCGTTTTCTCTCAACTTCTGATGGTCATGATCGCTGTCTTTCGTGTCTGGGCGCCACCCACACGGAGGCAACGTTTATGAATGGTTCATGTTCTCACTGCGAGAACATGACCATGGCAATGTTGCGGTCGTTGCTTGCTTTCGTAAGGAAGTGGCTCCCCGCCTTGGTCCTCCTACCTACAGGTTTGAGGTCAGCGCGGCTGGCGCTGGGGGCGATTTGGGGACCTCAATGGGATCGCCTCCGACGGGTATCCCCCCGCGGACCTCCCATTCCCCAGCACGCTCATCTGCCCCAATCGGGCTTCCGGATGAGTTCGCCGGCTCGTCGCATGGCGAATCTGGCTTCTTGTTCGAGGCCCGCAAAGATGATGTGCTCTCGAGCGCAGCATCGAGAGCGGGCTTGTCCAGTCGGACGCAGAAGCCTCAGCTGGGCTTCCCCCTTCGGGGACGGTTGCCCAGTTACAGGCCAATGCCGAAATGATGGACATGCTTTCCCGGGCGGCCGCGAGCGTCGGGCTAGAGTGGAACCCTCCGCTCTCCCCTGAACCCTCACGGCTTGATGATTGGTTTCTGGGCTTGCGGCGCCGCTCAGACCAGCCGCGCCCCGCTCCAGTGCCATTCTTCCCCGAGGTGCATGAGGAGCTGACGAAGTCGTGGGAGGCACCTTTTACTGCCCGACCCCGACTCCGCAGTTCCCCTGCTCTCACTACCCTCGATGGCGGGGCGGCCAGGGGCTATACGGCGATTCCCTCGGTGGATAAGGCGCTCGCTGTGCACTTATGCCCACAGAGCGCCGCCACCTGGCGTGGACGCCCTAAGCTCCCCTCCAAGCCCTGTAGGCTCACGTCGTCCCTGACGGCCAAGGCCTACAGTGCTGCTGGACAAGCCGCCTCTGCCCTGCATGCCATGGCCCTCCTGCAGGTCCACCAAGCCAAGGCACTGAAAGAACTGCACGAGGGTAGTTCCACTCCAGATTTGATGCAGGAACTGCGCTTGGTGACCGGCCTCGCCCTCCGGGTGACGAAGGTCCCGGCGCGGTCTCTCGGGCGGACGATGGCCACACTAGTGGTCCAGGAGCACCACCTGTGGCTCAACCTGGTCGAGATGGGCGAGGCCGACAAGACACGGTTCCTTGCTGCCCCCATTTCCCAGGCGGGCCTATTCGGCGACACCGTTGAGGACTTTTCCCAGCAGTTCTCGACGGTAAAGCAGCAGACGGAGGCAATCTGGCATATCCTGCCCCGGCGCGGCTCAAGACCCCGCACCCCGTCTGCTCGTCGCCAAGGGCGTCCCCCTGCGGTGACTGCACCGGCTACACCGCAGCCCGCCCCTCCGGCCCGGCCCCGGCGTGGAGCCCACCGCAGCAAGCCGACGCCACCCATCTCACAGCCGGCACCGAAGAACCCACGGAGGTCTTCGAAGCACCCCTGAGACGGGCAACCCAGGGACAAGGGAACCCACTCACATGGAGCTGGTAGAAAGACCACTCCATCCCCCGATGGAAGGCCGGGTGGAAAATCTTTTGTTGCCTTTTTGTTTGATTTCGTCGCACGCCCAAGTGGCTGCGGTACCCAACAGTTCAACAAAAGAGTGGCTTCCTTCCTCCCTGGGTCACATACCCGGTGTGTACGGTCGTCACCACGACTACCGTCCACGGGCTTTATCTTGCAGGATTGGCGCTCCAGCAGTGCTCTTTCCGCCCCTGAGCACCCAGCTGTGGCACAAATCCACCCCCGATGTGACAGCCTCCACGGGTCGCGAGGACAGGCCTCTTCCTCCCCCGTCCCAGGCTGTTCCGGGGGTGGTCACAAGGAGCCAGGTGAGTGCTTCAATGTCCCTAGACTCAGCACGGCCACAATGTGCTGTGGCACCTCACACTCTGCCCCGCCGTGAGGCCCCACCTGCCGGTACGTCCGACGACGTTGTCCCCTTGGTCCCCCTCACACGGAATTTGGACGCATGGCTTGCACTTCCCAATCCATCGCGGTGGTTGATCCGGACCGTCCGACTCGGCTACGCGATTCAGTTCACCAGGCGCCCGCCCAGGTTCAGCGGTATTCACTTCACCTTCGTCAAGGGCGAAAACGCTGTTACCCTGCGCGTGGAAATCGCTACCCTCCTACGGAAGGGCGCGATAGAACCTGTCCCTCCAGCCGAGATGAAGAAAGGGTTTACAGCCCCTACTTCATCGTACCAAAGAAAGGCGGTGTGTTGCGGCCAATCTTGGACCTGCGAGTACTGAACCGGGCTTTACACAGACTCCCGTTCAAGATGCTGACGCAAAGACGCATTTTAGCGAGCGTCCGGCATCAAGATTGGTTCGCAGCGGTAGACCTGAAGGACGCGTACTTTCACGTCTCGATCCTTCATCGACACAGACCCTTCCTGCGGTTCGCGTTCGAGGGTCGGGCGTATCAGTACAAAGTCCTCCCTTTCGGCCTGTCCCTGTCTCCTCGTGTCTTTACGAAGATCGCAGAGACTGCCCTTGCCCCGTTAAGGGAGGTGGGCATTCACATTCTCAACTATCTCTTCAACTGGCTAATCTTAGCTCACTCTCGAGATGTGTTATGCGCACACAGGGGCCTGGTGCGGGACGCAGAAGACCTAGGTGGCCTACCACCCGCGGTGGTAGACACGATCACTCAGGCTAGGGCCCCCTCTACGAGGCACCTGTATGCCTTGAAGTGGCATCTGTTCGCTAAGTGGTGTTCTTCTCGACACGAAGACCCCCAGAGATGCGCAGTCGGATCAGTGCTTTCCTTCCTGCAGGAGAGGTTGGAAGGGAGGCTGTCCCCTTCCACCTTGAAGGTGTACGTTGCTGCCATAGCAGCACACCACGACGCAGTTGACGGTAACCTGATCATCAGGTTCCTAAGAGGCGCTAGGAGGCTGAATCCCTCCAGACCACCCCTCATTCCCTCATGGGATCTCTCCGTAGTTCTTCAGGGCCTACAGAGAGCCCCCTTTGAGCCTTTGCAGTCAGTTGAGCTTAAGGCACTCTCCCTGAAGACTGCCCTCCTGACTGCGCTCACTTCCATCAAGAGGGTAGGTGACCTGCAAGCGTTCTCTGTCAGCGAAACGTGCCTGGAGTTCGGTCCGGGCTACTCTCACGTGATCCTGAGACCCCGACCGGGCTATGTGCCCAAGGTTCCCACCACTCCTTTTAGGGACCAGGTGGTGAACCTGCAAGTGCTGCCCCAGGAGGAGGCAGACCCAGCCCTGGCGTTGCTGTGTCCGGTGCGCACTTTGCGCATCTATTTGGATCGCACGCAGAGCTTTAGACTCTCTGAGCAGCTTTTTGTCTGCTTTGGTGCACAGTGGAAAGGAAGCGCTGTCTCCAAGCAGAGGATCGCCCACTGGCTTGTTGACGCCATTTCTATGGCATATCTCACCCAAGACATGCCGCCCCCGGTAGGGCTATGAGCCCATTCTACCCGTGGTGTAGCGGCTTCTTGGGCCCTGGCCAGAGGTGCCTCTCTAACAGACATTTATAGAGCAGCGGGCTGGGCAACACCCAACACCTTTGCAAGGTTCTACAACCTCCGGGTGGAACCGGTTTCGTCCCAGGTAGTGGCACGCAACCTAAGTGGATAAGCCCGGGATAGCTGGCCGGGTGTATTGCTTGCACATAGCGCCTTCCACCTCCTTTTGAGCTGAAGACGTGCGCTGTTAATTCCCAGTAGTGTTCACAGAAGTTGTTCCCTGGTTGACTTCCTCCGAGCCCTGTGGCAGTTGAGTTTTTGGAGAGACTCGCTGCTGGCCCAGTACACGTGCTAACTAAGAGCCCGGTTCTGGGGTAGGTGCTCCGCATGTGGCGGTTCCCTGTTAGGCTAACCCCATGTGATCTATATCTTCCGCTAATTCGTTTTCCTGCTGGCAAACTGCGTCTTCCTTGGGCAGAGCCCCTCTGCCCCAGTCTCCATGTTGTAGTACCTCCTCCCCATTGGGCAGGATCTACCTTGAAGGCTCTCCACATGGTTGGAAAGACCATGTGACGTATTTTTCCACTTAAATATCCCCCCCCCTCTCTGGGGTGAGGTGTGGTCTCCGCGGTGTCCTCCCCTTGGGAGGGACACCCCCCGACTAGACCTGGCAGCCCAGTCGGATAATCCCCCTTCTTTTTTAAGGGAGTGGAAAAAGAGAAGGGGAAAAGAGGCCACGACTGGGTTAAGCCCGTCTCTATCTTTGGGTAGTCGACTTGTCCCCAAAAAGGGCTGTTTGACACTCATAACTGTGTTGGGGGAGGTTACGTGTCGACCTGGTGTGCTGGCTATGAGGCACACAGCAAGTCTGCCCACCACACACCGCCAGTTCACGTAACACAGTTCAGCCTTGTGGCGTTTTGTATAGGGACCCCTAGTGTCACTACATCGACACCAACATCGAGTGAGTGACAGATAGGGAACGTCATGGTTACTGGTGTAACCTCCGTTCCCTGATGGAGGGAACGAGACGTTGGTCCCTCCTGCCACAACGCTGAACTACCCGCTGAAATGGCCGGACCTTATATCGGCTCCTCAGCGTAAAACCTGAATGAGTGGTTGCATACCAGCTCCTTTTATACCCGTATGTTCGGGGGAGTGGCATGCAAATACCACTCGCCAATTTTCATTGGCCTTTTATCAAAGACCAGAGGTGTCTCGGGCTCCCAAGAGTGACCCCTTGTGTCACTACATCGACACCAACGTCTCTCTCCCTCCATCAGTGAAACGGAGGTTACACCAGTAACCATGACGTTTACATTTTACTTTGTATTTCTTGATGCTGTGTGATACAGATGGCTGTGTTTTAGTCTAGTCACATGAAGTGTGCTTTAAAAACTTCTAAAAATAATCGTTTGTTAAATGAGAGGTGTAAGTGCATTTGTTTTTACATTCATTTTGTACTTAACACAATTAAACGTGTTTATAGCGTATTTCTTGATGCTGTATGATAGAGGTAAAATGAGAATAAAATGTGTGTTTAGCACGTAATGTCAAGAAATAGTGTATATTAAATTAATCCACATTAGGCCAAACGTGTAAAGTTTTACGACCAGAAGGTTCTGTTGAGGTTATGTGTGACATGGTGACTCAAGTTAAAGAGTTACTAGACCTCTAAAAAATGTGTTACCACTAGGGAAAGAGAGAGATACAAACAAAGAGAGAATTTAGAGACTTTTTATTTGAATACACAATTACAATTAATATAAACAACCATAGTAAACCATTTAATCGTCTTTAACATTTTAAAAGTCTTGTACATCTTGCTCAAAAACAGGTGAGTACAGACCTTACACACAATTTCTTTACTTTTTGTTTATTGAAATTCATGTCACTAAAAGAAACGTTTCCTTATTTTGAAAACAATTGGTCTATTATTCCGAAAATCATATTTAACATTGGAACATCGGATCAGTAAAAAATAAAGTTTGTTTCGAACACCTCACGCAACCTGACCAAAATAGGCTCACACAATGATACAGACAGGTCCAAAACTTGCTCGTAGTCATCATCTTCAGAGTCTGTATTATAACCCGAATTGGTGTCACTGTCTTCTGAGGAAGAGTCGTTATCAGAAGAATCTTCTGTATTAACCCCCGAAGTGCCTATGGAGACATGACTTCTTGTTCATAAAACCACTCTGAATCAGACATTTGGGGTCACGCCATTCCATACAACAGAGGTGTGTCTTGGACGGCCGTTAAAGTCTTCCAGATGTAAGTATAGAAATAACACCACTCTTCTTCCGTGAAAAACAAAGGCGGATTGTCGAACAAATCATCATCAACTTCTCTAGCGTAGATCTTGATGGTACGTGTTGTTTTATTAAACTCAAACCCGCCAACACTCTCATGGGCTATGGGAAACTCACACTTCACCATGCCCGACATTAACTCTGGCACACTCGATCCATTCTTGCGCTTTGGGGCCAAAGCCAACCTTTCAGTTAATTCAACCTGCATGCACACCGGAGAAACAGCCCTGTTCATCAATGTTCAGAATAGTTTTCTGAATGTGTAGAGTTATAAACTCTTAGGAAGACACATACCTTTTAAACAGCATGCTCAACAGAACTTTTATCACTTAAAACATCTGTCAAACCAAAGGTCAAACCATGGTCAGTTAAACACACACTTCCTGTAACCACAAAACAGACTTCCTGTCATCACAACCAGACATCCTGTCAACCAAAGGTCAAACTACGGTCAGAGACATGTGGTTATTGTTATCAGACATAAACATCTGTCAAAACATCCGTTTATCGTTATCTCTCAAACGGACTTCCTGTCAAAACATCCGGCCATTCAATCATCAAACAGACATCTGGCCAGACACTTCCAGTTCCTGTAGGGCTTTACTAGTTGTTTAGATCAGTGTTACTATCAGAAATAATTGATAATTATTTCTTTAGTTATTAATTAATATTTAAATTAATTAATTGAATCTAACTCATTAAAACCTCATATGGGGCTCCAGTAAATGTAGTGTGCTATGTTTGGGAGCGGGTTTGGTTATTAGCAATAATTAATAATTATCAAAGATAATTATTAATTATTAAAATCAATAGAACATTGTTGAGAATCAATGTTAGTTTTTTTTAATCCTTTAAATAAACAATTATCAAAGATAATCACTAATCATTAACATCGATGAAACATTAATTAAAATTAACACTAGCTTATTGATCATTCAAATTCAACAATCATCAAAGATAATTATCAATTATCAAAAATCAATAGAATATTAATATGGATTAATATTGACGGTGCACCACCCTGGAATCAGGGACTAATAACCAGATAGTGTAACAGTCTCAATATTAGATTGTTTTCTTAGGAAAATTGACATCCGAAGAATACCGATTTTCGGGAAAAAAACAATGAATGAAGGCTTGAATCCTAGCACTGACATTCCGTCAGCATGACACAGGTGTATGCAAAACAAACCAAAACACTTCCCTTTGTAATATAACAAAGTTTATTTATGCAGTAATATCAATTAATAATTAATACAATGCAGTCAATAAACTTCCAACTTACAACTAAAAACTAAACAGTGATATGATTAGATATGGAAATCAAAATAATCCTATAACACGAGGGTGTGTGTGTGTGAGAGCGAGTGTGTGTGTGTGTGTGCATGTAAGGAGGGATGCGCACAAAAAGGCGGACGTGACTCTCATGGAGAGTATGTCACGTGAGACTTCCGGCCAGAGAATATGGCCGTGAATGTGGGCAGAGAGAAACCAGTCAATGGCGTCTACCAGTTACTGCGTGTATCCGCTTGTACGATAGCTTAATAAAATTATCCATGCTACTTCCTCCTTATTAACTCACTGTAACAGGGCAGGCCAAGTTTCTGATCACGACAGATGTCATTGATGTTGTAATGTGTTAAATACAGTCATTTGTTAATGTATTATGACCCTTAAGAGACCAATAATATAGTGTTACCAAGTGTCTAAAAGTTGTCAGTTATACAATATACCATATTAGTTGATTTTTTTTTCTTTTTATATATATAAAACATGCAGCATCATGGCCAGTCCCATCTTTTCAACTATGGGATGGACGTTTTGAACATGGTGTTCACTGGAGTCTTCACAGTGGAGATGATTCTCAAACTGATTGCTTTCAAACCGAGGGTATGTGGGGATTTGTGTTTGATATTTTGTGGTGTCTGCACTGTTGAACCCCTGTCCCAAGCAGTGTGCTGACTCTGTTGTTCAAACCCTTCTGCTACCACCCTCATGTGTGTCTGTGTGTAGGGTTATTGTGTGGAGCCCTGGAATGGGTTTGATGCTCTGGTGGTGATTGGCAGCATAGTAGACATCATTCTGAGTCAGGTAGACCCCCGTCTCACCTCCCGTCTGTCTAAATTTTCCCTTAAAGCTCTGTTTCAAAACCTAAATCATAAGAACACTCCCTGAAGACTATTCCAAAAGGCAATCCATGAATAATGATGCTGCCTTCTTTTGGGCCAAATTCTCGGCAGCACCGCTTGTATCATTCAATCCCATAATGCGTTGCAATGAAAATCAAAAATGGCGGATGAAGCTAGAGAAATATCTTCTTATATCTACCTCTTTTTCCTTCAATAATGAAAAATATCAATAGTCCGATCAAATTGAAAATGGATAATTGTTCCCAGTATTTGTATGGGTTATGTAGTTTTTGTGCTTATTTGAGTACTAAGGTTCAACAGTGAGCACTACTTTTAAGAATTGCTGCCTGTGTAGCGTGTTCCAAATCAGTCACTTCTAAGGGTCCTCTTGATTTAGGATGCCTATGTAGTCAGTAGAAAACAAGGCATGGGTTTGGAACAGAGGCTTCATGTCATTTTTCACCTCTGCTACTGTTAGTTGCTGATTTTGTGTGTGTTTACCACTGTATCTGTCACTCTCACTTTTGGGGGGAATATGCTTTTAAGAAATCTTTATTGTACCCAAACAAAGCCATAGTTAGAGATTTTAAGCAGCATCACCACAAATAATAGATAAGAAATCAAATTATTTAAATGCAAAGTATTTAATACATTGTGGTAATATTGGTTGTACTGCTGATTTACTGTATTCTGATATTAATAAAAGTTGTTTTACAGTAATTTACAGAGAATTTAGTGAGAATCATTATTGAAAATAATGTTAAATACAAAACAACTCAAAAGTAAAATGTCTAAACTCATTACGGTAGTGAGAATTTGGGGGTAGAAATGTTTAATTGTGATAAAAAAAATAAAAAATTAAAATAAAATAAAATCCTGTCATCATTTACACAGCCTTAAGTTTTTCCAATCTAGTATGACTTTCTTCCATGGAACACAAAAGCAGATGTTAGGCCTATTCGCCTTTCACTTTCATTGCTTTTCATTTTTCCATACAGTGAAAGTGAATGACAACTAAGACTAACATACTGTCTAACCTTTTGTGTTTCACTGAAGATAAAAGTAATACAGGATTGGAACAACTATGGTGAATAATTGGATGTGTGACTCCCAATTAGAAAAAGTCTTGTCATAAAGCTGTGTTTCTCTCTGTGGCTGCAACATCATAACTGTGATGTTCTTCTCTCTTTCTTCTTTTTCTGTTTCTTTGTGAAATCTCTCTCTCTTTTCTCCCTCTTTGTTCTGTTGCGTGTCTGCAGCATTATTTTGCTGATGCATGGAACACGTTTGATGCCTTAATTGTTGTTGGTAGCGTCGTTGACATTGCAATCACAGAGATTAATGTAAGTACAGCTGCACATGTGATCACTGAAGTCCAGAGATGTCACACTCATCTTCTGTCTGTGTTAACTGTGTCTGTCTTTCTTATTTTACACAATCATACAACATATACAATATGCACTGTAAGATAACCTAAAAAAGTGCTTCATTTTATTAACTGAGTGAATTGATTTTATATTTAAAAAAGTCTAAATGTTATTTAATCTCACTAAATCAACCTAACAAATTAGGTTACAACAGGGTTTTTTTAAGTCTTAAACAGCAAGCCATACAAGCAATACTCCTTTGATACTTTTCTGGTTTTATGTTATTGCTGTTAAGGGAATTTAAAATTACCGTAATCCTCTTGAGAAGCAGGCTAAGAGTTACAAGTTTGTTTACTCATGGCGCCTGCTGACTCTTCGTGTTTCTCACTGCTTTGTGCGTCATACGTGTTAGACCAAACACAGGTTGCAGCACCTCTCCCATTGTTCCTCTTCTCCCAATAAGCACCTACCCCAGAGTAGGAACAAAATAAAAGTAGTACATGTAGATGCATTGTCCTTTGAATTCCAGTGCAAGTCATGGTTTAAAATTAGTAAACTAAGTAAGTGTTAAAGATTTTGTATGAACTGTAAGATTAATGAATAATGTCTTTGAAGTCCATCCTGGATTAACTGCAGAAGTTCACATAGATGCATTGTCCTTTGTTAGTTGGCTGATGAAGACTTTTGTTGGCAATTAATTGATAGTCTATGTATTCAATTTTAAGAGTGTAGTCCATCAATAGACCAAAGTGATGCAGGCAGAGATCAGCGAGGTGCACTGCAGTTCAACCGGCAGGTCATTTCGGTGAGGTCTATCCTAAGTCCAAGGTTCAGGCAGTGGCATATGAAGTATCCTATGTCTAATGGTTGGAGTTGTCATCAGTTCATCCTCTGAAGCCCATCGTAATAGACTGAAGTGATGTCTGGCTGGAACCAGCTGCATTTAGTCGTCATCATTTAGAAACACATAGGAGTGGAGTCTGATATTAATCCCGAGGATGAGACAGGGAAACAAATAGAATAATATTAGCATAGATGCCATTCAATTTTTTGCAGAGTTATAGATCATGATAAATGTTTCTGGTTCCAGCAGACCTAACTAAAGCAGCCTTATCATGAGTTGATGGATAAATAAGGTGTATGCCTGACTAAATAGATGAGTCTTGATGAGTGTGTCTGCGTCCAGAGCCATGTTAGGGAGACTATTCCATAATTTAGAAGCCAAATAGGAAAAGGATCTACCTCCTTTTGTGGATTTTGATATTCTAGGAACTATTAACAGGTCAGAATATAGCATGGTAAAAGGTCACTTAAGTACTGTGGGGCTAGACCATTCAAAGCTTTGTATGTAGTTTAAATTAATATGAAATTTAACAGATAGCCAATATAACAATGATAAAATGGGGCTACTATGATCATATGGTCCTAGTCAGCACTCTGGCTGCTGCATTTTGAACCAATTGAAGTTTATTTATTGAACTTGCTGGACATCCTCCCTGTAATGCATTACAATAATCTAATCTTGAAGTCATGAATGCATTAATTAGTTTTTCGGCATCAGCAACAGAGAGCATGTGTTGTAACTTAGCAATATTTCTGAGGTGGAAGAATGCTGTTCTAAAAACATTAGAAATTTGATTTTCAAAGGACAGACTGGTATACAAACAAATATAACACCTACTATAAGTTCTTCGCTGTAGCAGACAACGTAACAATACATCCATCGAGACTCAAATTATATTTTAGCGGCTTATTTTTTAGAGGTTTTTGGACCAGTAATTAGGACCTCTGTTTTGTCAGAATTGAGTAGAAGGAAATTTCTACAATTTCAACAAACTGGGCTGGTTGTGACGTCATTACAACAACACTCTGCAATCATTATTGCCCATTTATACCAGACCAGCTTCCAAAATTGTCAAAATCACAGTGACTGACTAGTTATTTATCAACATAAATATTAGTGAAAAACTGTCTCCTTACACAGTTCGAATGTTGACATAATCTAACTAAAAAGATTCAAATCTGCTTCTGAGCCACCGGCACAAATAGACTGACTATACACTTTTCATTATATTCACAGTTCACACATACCTTTGATGAGGCGGCTGTCTTCGGTTTTTGATATTACTGGAACACTGTTGGGGGAATTCACTTAGAATGAGTTTCAGACAGTAAATGCACTATTTATTAGCACGCAATCACAGCGCAATTTGCAGGCGGAATTCCGATTTTGCAGTGCTGATTCTGAGCGCTATATAGCGGAGGATGCCGCAAACCACCGTATTTGGCACACCCTGCCGGGACTATACTTCATCACTGTGATCCAGATACATAAATCATCTCTAAAACATGCTGAAATTGTGGTTTACTACACCGCACATCTGGATATATGCCAGGCTATAATGCTCTTCTCCATCATTTGATCATTATTTGATTCATTAATTTTAGATCTAAATTTTTGTGAATCTATAATGACCCTAATTTACATTGAAAGGAGGCTTGTTTGTGCAAAAAGGAAAGACAGTGACTTAATTTAAATACTCAAGACGCAGCACAGTTTCAGTGCTGATGGCACATATTTAACACATTGTAAGCACATGTATTTATGATTGTGGATAATAGTTTATGAATCGGCCACCAAAAAAAAAAAAAAAGTTTGTTGACCACAAAGCTGAAGGTTTGGTACCAGGCATGCACACAACAATCCAACCATATTTAGGGTCACAGGATTATAAGGCACGTTTCTTACATTGTGCAAAAGCAGAAAAGGGGGTTATCTATCTATCTATCTATCCATCCATCCATCCATCCATCCACACAGATTCCTGGGAATGATTAAATTCATGAAAAGTAATTGTTTTATATATATATATATATATATATATATATATATATATATACACATATATATATATATATATATATATACACTACCAGTCAAAAGTTTTGAAACACTCATTCTTTATTTTATATATATATATATATATATATATATATATATATATATATATATATATATATATATATATATTATTTTATTTATTTTTTTCCTCACATTTTAGAATAATAGTCATAAATTATGGAATAACATAAATGGAACTATGGGAATTTTGTTGTGACTAAACAAAATCCAAAATAAATCTAAACTGTGATATGTTTTAGCATCTTCAAAGTAGTCACCCTTTGCCTAGAATTTGCAGACATGTACTCTTGACATTTTCTCAACCAACTTCTTGAGGTATCACCTTGGGATGCTTTTTAAACAGTATTGAAGGAGTTCCTATCTATGTTGGGCACTTATTGGCTGCTTTTCTTTGTTATTTGGTCTAAGTCATCAATTTCAAAAAGTTTTTTTTTTTAATTATTAAATTTTAGTTTTATAATTAAATAAATTAATATGGTGGCACAATTTTATTTTTGTCTACAAATCTAATTTCAAACATTTAAGCATATGCCTTCAGATCAAAAGATTTTTAAGATCATGAGAAACATTTCAGTCAAGTGTTTCAAAAGTTTTGACCAGTAGTGTGTCTGTGTGTGTGTGTGTGTGTATATATATATATATATATATATATATATATATATATATATATATATATATATATTACATTCCTCTTCTCCTTTTGCACAATGTAAGAAATGTGCCTTTTAATCCTGTATATATATATTAATCCTGAAATTGCCAGGTACAAATGGCACAGATTCCTGGGAAATTCATGACAAGTAATCGTTTTTTCTTGTTCATAAACTCAGCAAAAAAGAAACGTCCCTTTTTCAGGACACTTTATTTTAAAGATAATTTTGTAACAATCCAAATAACTTTACAGACCTTTATTGTAAAGGGTTTAAACAATGTTTTCCATGCTTGTTCAATGAACCATAAACAATTAATGAACAAGCACCTGTGGAACGGTCATTAAGACACTAACAGCTTACAGATGGTAAGCAATTAAGGTCACAGTTATAAAAACTTAGGACACTAAAGAGAACTTTCTACTGACTCTGGAAAAACACCAAAAGAAAGATGCCCAGGGTCCCTGCTCATCTGCATAAACGTGCCTTAGGCATGCTGCATGGAGGCATGAGGACTGCAGATGGGGCCAGGGCAATAAATTGCAGTGTCTGTACTGTGAGACGCCTAAGACAGCGCTGCAGGGAGACAGGAAGGACAGCTGATCATCCTCGCAGTGGCAGACCACGTGTAAAAACACCTGCACAGGATCAGTACATCCGAATATCACACCTGCGGGACAGGTACAGAATGGCAACAACAACTGCCGGAGTTATACCAGGAACGCATAATCTCTCCATCAGTGCTCAGACTGTCCGCAATAGGCTGAGAGAGGCTGAACTGAGGGCTTGTAGGCCTGTTGTAAGGCAGGTCCTTACCAGACATCACTGGCAACAATGTCGCCTATGGGCACAAAACCACCTTCGCTGGACCAGACTGGACTGGCAAAAAGTGCTCTTCACTGACGAGTCGTGGGGTTGTCTCACCAGGGGTGATGGTCAGACTCACGTTTATCATCAAAGGAATGAGCGTTACATGAGGCCTGTACTCTGGAGCGGGATCAATTTGGAGGTGGAGGGTCTGTCATGGTCTGGAGTGGTGTGTCACAGCATCATCAGACTGAGCTTGTTGTCATTGCAGGCAATCTCAACGCTGTGCGTTACAGGGAAGACATCCTCCTCCCTCATGTGGTACCCTTCCTGCAGGCTCATTCTGACATGACCCTCCAGCATGACAATGCAACCAGCCATACTGCTCGTTCCATGCATAATTTTCTGCAAGACAGGAATGTCAGTGTTCTGCCATGGCCAGCGAAGAGCCCAGATCTCAATCCCATTGAGCATGTCTGAGACCTGTCGGATCGGAGGGAGTGGGCTAGGGCCATTCCCCCAGAAATGTCCGGGAACTTGCAAGTGCCTTGGTGGAAGAGTTGGGTAACATCTCATAGCAAGAACTGGCAAATCTAGTGCAGTCCATGAGGAGGAGATGCACTGCAGTACTTAATGCAGCTGGTGGTCACACCAGTTCCCTATCTGTCACTCACTCGGCGTTGTGTCGATGTAGTGACACTAGGGGTCACTCTTGGGAGCCCAAAACACTTCTGGTCTTTGATAAAAGGCCAGTGAAAACTGGCTAATGGTATTTGCATGCCACTCCCCCAGACATACGGGTATAAAAGGAGCTGGTATGCAACCACTCATTCAGATTTTCTCTTCGGAGCCGAACGGTCATGCTCATTGAGCTGAATTCTCATGACTGTTCATTCACCTCTGCTGGATCTGATGGCACATTTCAGTGGCTTCTCCCTCCTCTGCACTGGTGCACTGCAGATAACGCCCCTGGGTGCTTCGGCAGAAAAAAGAGAGTATATTTTTCTGAAAGAGTATATTTCTCTAAAAGAGCGGCACACACGGAACGTCTTTTTAAAGACGCGTCTTTTTAAAGATGCCTTTCCGATTGTGTGTTATTCCTGGTTGCAGTCATTACCTCTCAACTTCAGATGGTCACGATCGCTGTCTTTCGTGTCTGGGTGTGACCCACATGGAGGCAGCGTTCGTGGAAGGTTCATGTTCTCACTGCGAGAACATGACCATGGCAACGTTGCAGTTGCGGCTTGCTTTCGTAAGAAAAGCACCTTTTACTGCCCGGTCCCGATTTCTCAGTTCCCCCGCCCTCACTACCCTCGATGGTGGGGCGGCCAGGGGCTATACGGCGATTCCCCTGGTGAATAAGGCGCTCGCGGTGCACCTATGCCCGCAGAGTGCCGCCACCTGCTGAGGACGCCCAAAGCTCCCGTCCAAGCCCTGTAGGTTCACGTCATCCCTGACGGCCAAAGCCTACAGCACTGCTGGACAAGCCGCCTCTGCCCTGCACGCCATGGCTCTCCTGCAGTTCCACCCAACCATGGTGCTAAAAGAACTGCACAAGGGTAGTTCCGCCCCAGATCTGATTCAGGAACTGCGCTCAGCGACCGACCTCACTCTCTGAGTGACGAAGGTCACGGCGCGGTCTCTCGGGCGGCCGATGTCCACATTAGTGGTCCAGGAGCACCACCTTTGGCTCAACATGGTCGAGATGGGTGAGGCCGACAAGACACGGTTCCTTGCTGCCCCCATCTCCCAGGTTGGCCTATTCTCAACGGTTCTCGACGGTGAAGCAGCAGACGGAGGCTATCCGGCATATCCTGCCCTGGCACGGCTCAAGATCCCGCACCCCGTCTGCTTGTCGCCAAGGGCGTCCCCCTGCGGTGACTGCACCGGCTCCACCGCAGCCCGTCCCTTTGGCCCGGCCCCGGTGTGGAGCCCACCGCAGGAAGCAGATGCCACCCGTCTCACGGCCGGCCGCTAAGAATCCACGAAGGTCGTCAAAGTGCCTCAGAGATGGGCGACCCAGGGTCGACAAAACCCACTGCATTGGAGCTGGTAGTAAGACCACTCCATCCCCAGTGGAGGGCCGGGTGGAGAATCTTTTGTTGCCTTTTTATTTGATTTCGCCACATGCCCAAGTGGCCGCGGTACGCAACAGTTCAGCAAAAGAGCGGTTTCCTCCTTCCCTGGGTCACATACCCAGTGTGCACAGTCGTCATCACGACCACCGTCCCTCCCCGCCCCTGCATGCCCAGCTGTGGCACACATCCGCCCCTAATGTGACAGTTTCCATGGGTTGCAAAGACAGGCCTCTTCCTCCCCCGTCCCAGGCTGTTCCAGGGGGTGGTCACAAGGAGCCAGGTAAGTGCTTCGATGTCCCTAGACTCAGCACGGCCACGACATGGTGTGGCAACTCGAGCTCCGCCCCGCTGCGAGGCCCCACCTGCCGGTACATCCGACGACATTGTCCCTTTGGTCCCCTTTGCGCGGAACTTGGATGCATTGCTTGCACTTTCCAATCCGTCGCGATGGCTGGTCCGGACCATCCGACTTGGCTATGCGATTCAGTTCACCAGGCGTCCGCCCAGGACGGAAGGGTGCGATAGAACCTGTCCCTCCGGCCGAGATGAAGAAGGGGTTTTTCAGCCCCTACTTCATCGTACCGAAAAAAGGCAATGGGTTGCAGCCAATCTTGGACCTGCGAGTACTGAACTGGGCTTTACACAGACTCCCGTTCAAGATGCTGACGCAAAAACGCATTCTGGCAAGCGTCCGGCATCAAGATTGGTTTGCGGCGGTAGACCTGAAGGACACGTACTTTCATGTCTCGATTCTACCTCGACACAGACCCTTCCTGTGGTTTGCATTCGAGGGTCAGGCGTATCAGTACAAGGTCCTCCCTTTCGGCCTGTCCTTGTCCCCTCGTGTCTTCATGAAGGTCGCAGAGGCAGCCCTTGCCCCGTTAAGGGAAGTGGGCATTCGCATTCTCAACTATCTCAATGATTGGCTAATCCTAGCTCACTCTCGGGACATGTTGTGTGCACACAGGGACTTGGTGCTCTCACGCCTCAGCCGATTAGGGCTTCGGGTCAACTGGGAAAAGAGCAAGCTCCTCCAGGTTCAGAGCATCTCTTTTCTCGGTTTGGAGTTGGACTCAGTCTCTTTCACAGCGCGCCTCTCGAACATGCGCGCACAGTCGGTGCTGGCCTGTTTGAAGGCGTTCAGACAGAAAACAACAGTTCCACTGAAACTTTTTCAGAGGCTCCTAGGGCATATGGCATCCTCAGCGGTGGCCACCCTGCTCGGGTTGATGCATATGAGACCGCTTCAGCACTGGCTTCAGACTTGAGTCCTGATATGGGCATGGCGTCGCGGGACACATCGCGTGGTCATCACGCTGGTCTGTCACCGTCTCTTCAGCCCTTGGACCGACCTCTCATTTCTAGGTGTTCCCCTAGAGCAGGTCTCCAGGCGCGTCGTGGTCACGACAGATGCCTCCAAAACGGGCTGGGGCGCTGTTCGCAATGGGCACGCAGCCGCCGGCTTATGGATGGGCCCGTGGCTGCGTTGGCACATAAACAGCCTCAAGTTGTTTGCAATTCTGCTCGCCCTGTGGAGGTTCCGGCCGTTGATCGAGGGCAAGCACGTGTTAGTTCGGACAGACAACACGGCAACGGTAGCATATGTCATCCGCCAAGGCTGTCTGCGCTCTCGTTGTATGTCACAACTCGCCCGCCGTCTCTCCTCTGGTGTCAGCAGCACTTCAAGTCACTGCGAGCCACTCACATCCCGGGCGACCTCAGCACTACAGTGGACGTGCTGTCACGGCAGGTTACCCTCAGGGGAGAGTGGAGACTCCACCCTCAGGTGGTCCAGCTAATTTGGAGTCGCTCTGGTACGCCCTGACCGAGGCACCCCTCAGCATAGACGCGCTGGCACACAGCTGGCCTCCAAATATGCGTTTCCCCAGTGAGCCTACTTGCACAGACTCTGTGCAAGGTCAGGGAGGATGAGGAGCAGGTCATCCTGGTAGCACCCTACTGGCCCACCCAGACGTGGTTCTCGGACCTCACGCTCCTCGTGACAGCCTCCCCCCCCCCCCAGTGAATTCCCCTGAGGAAGGACCTTCTTTCTTAGGGACAGGGTACCATCTGGCACCCGTGACCAGACCTCTGGAATCTCCATGTCTGGCCCCTGGACAGGATGCGGAAGACCTAAGTGGTCTACCACCCGCGATGGTAGACATGATCACTCAGGCTAGGGCCCCCTCTACGAGGCGCCTGTATGCCTTTAAGCAGCATCTGTTCACTAAGTGGTGTTCTTCTCGACAGAAAGACCCCAGAGATGCACATTTGGATCGGTGCTTTCCTTCCTGCAGGAGAGGTTGGAAGGGCGGCTCTCCCCTTCCACTTTGAGGGTGTAAGTTGCTGCTATAGCAACACACCACGACACAGTGTACGGTAAGTCCTTAGGGAAGCACGACCTGATCATCAGGTTCCTGAGAGGTGCCAGGAGGCTGAACCCCTCCAGACTGCGCCTCGTTCCCTCATGGGACCTCTCTGTAGTTCTTCAGGGTCTACAGAGAGCCCCCTTTGAGCCTTTGCAGTCAGCTGAGCTTAAGGCACTCTCCTTGTAGACTGCCCTCCTGACTGCGCTCACTTCCATCAAGAGGGTAGGAGACCTGCAAGCGTTCTCTGTCAGCGAAACGTGCCTGGAGTTCGGTCCGGGCTACTCTCACATGATCTTGAGACCCCTGACCGGGCTACGTGCCCAAGGTTCCCACGACCCCTTTTAGGGACCAGGTGGTGAACCTGCAAGCGCTGCCCCAGGAGGAGGCAGACCCAGCCCTGTTGTTGCTTTGTCCGGTGCGCGCTTTACGCATCTATTTGGATCGCACACAGAGCTTGAGGATCTCTGAGCAGCTCTTTGTCTGCTTTGGTGCACAGCGGAAAGGAAGCGCTGTCTCCAAGCAGAGGATCGCCCACTGGCTCATTGACACCATAGCTATGGCATATCACGCCCAGGATGTGCCGCCCCTGGTAGGGCTACGAGCCCATTCTACCAGGGGTGTAGCGGCCTCCTGGTCCCTGGCCAGGGGTGCCTCTCTAACAGACATTTGCAGAGCAGCAGGCTGGGCAACACCCAACACCTTTGCAAGGTTCTACAACCTCCGGGTGGAACCGGTTTCATCCCAGGTAGTGGCATGCAATACAAGCGGATAAGCCCGGGATAGCCGGCCGGGTGAATCGCTTGCACATAGCGCTTTTCACCTCCTCTGAGCTGAAGACGTGTGCCATTAATTCCCAGTAGTGTTCACAAACTATGTTCCCTGGTTGACTTCCTCCGAGCCCTGTGGCAGTCAAGTTTTCAGAGAGACTCGCTGCCTGCCCAGTATACGTGCTAACTAAGAGCCCTGTTCTGGGGTAGGTGCTCCGCATGTGGCGGTTCCCTGTAAGGTAACCCCATTCGATGTATATCTTCTGCTAATTTATTTCCCTGTTGGCAAACTGTGTCTTCCTTGGGCAGAGCCCCCTCTGCCACAGTCTCCATGTTTGTAGTAACTCCTCCCCCATTGGGTAGGATCTACCATGAGACTCTCCACATGGTTGGCAAGACCATGTGAGGTATTTTTCCACTTAAATATCCCCCCCTCTTTGAGTGAGGTGTGGTCTCCGCAGTGTCCTCCCCTTGGGAGGGACACCCCCCAGCTAGACCTGGCGGCCCAGTCGGATAATCCCCCTTGTTTTTTAGGGAGTGGAAAAATGAAGGGGAAAAGAGGCCACGACTGGGTTAGCCTGTCTCTATCTTTTGGGTAGTCGACTTGTCCCCAAAGGGCCGTTCAACACTCATAACTATGTTTGGGGAGGTTACGTGTCGGCCTGGTGCGCTGGCTACGAGGCACACAGTCGTCTGCCCATCACACACCGCCAGTTCACGTAACACAGTTCAGCCAGTTGCGGCGTTTTGTATAGGGACCCCTAGTGTCACTACATCGACACAACGTCAAGTGGAGGTTACGCAAGTAACCAGGATGATACTGACTGTTACTTTTGATTTTGACCCCCCCCCCCCCCTTTGTTCACGGACACATTATTCCATTTCTGTTAGTCACATGTCTGTGAAACTCGTTCAGTTTATGTCTTAGTTGTTGAATCTTTTTATGTTCATACAAATATTTACATATGTTAAGTTTGCTGAAAATAAAAGCAGTTGAAAGTGAGAGGACGTTTAGTTTTGAAAATCTCTGTATTAATGTTTTGAGGGCAGAACAGATTAAACAACAAACAGATTCAACATTAGATTCAACATTTCCTTATACCATTAACATTTACTAATTACTAATAATTAATTAGAAATAATAACTGCATTTTATGTACTTCATCATCGGAAATAACACAGATCCAAACCTGTAAATTGAGTGTGTTAAATCAGAGGCAGTTGTGACATTACATCAGATGTTTAAAGACTTCATGAATGTGGGTTTTGCTTTGACCTGTTGAATCACACAGGAGCTGCAGTAGTCATGGATAAGCCACACTGTTACTTATTTAAAAATCACTAGAAGTGAAGATCTTGTCCGTTATTTGTATTGATCATGAAGCATTTGTTGTTTTCGAGAATGCAAAGCCTGCAGTGCATGCACAAACTCTGCATGAAGTCAGAAACACTGCCCTATTCACACACTCATATTGGTGGCCTGCACGTCTGGCCATAGTAGCTTTTGAAATGCTGAGTACAGGTGATACTCCCGGTAAAACAAAGATGACACTAATTTGACAAGGAATTGGTTTTCTTGCCTCTAAAAATTAACATTCTGCAAGGGAGAGTGTTTTAAACCTACAGCAGCACTCAATGGAACAAGATGAACAATTTATAAATGTATGACACGGTTTTCCACACATCATTTTACTAGCCATATCCATTTATGTGGTTACAGATAAATGATATAGAACAGTGAAATCGCTCACAGAAACTTTAACTTCTTTTAACTCTCACAGCAGACGGATGATGTGGGCTTGAATGCCTTCGCTCCTATTGGCAGTCACTCCCTAATGTCGCTCGTCATTTGTATAAAATTAAACTTTTCTCAACTTTTTCGTGTCACTTGCCATGCCCACATCTTGTTGCCAGTGTTCTTTGTCGCTCGTGTAGCTGGAAGTTGCTCTGTTCTCATTAAAAATGAAAGGGAACATGTCTCTTTGTTGTCCTGTGTCACTGGCTGTGTGAATGGGGCTACACTCTTTGTGTGCTGTACTTGCCTGAAAATATGCAAATAGAAACGTAAATTCAGGGTTATCTCAAAACCTGACTACTCAGGATTAATTACTTACCCAGAGTAAATTATCAAGATAACCCAGCATTACATTTACGTAGGATTTAAACGACACTAGGTTAATGTGGCAGCGGGGGCGTGGTCAAGCATCTCTCCGGAGAGAGAAAAAGCGGTAAGGGCGCTTACACCTGAGCTAAATTATGTATAACACCTGCCTCTAATTTCAGTGAGCACGGGGAGAGCGGCATAAATAGAGACACACCGCAAATAGGAGGGAGAGAGAGCCTGGGCACGACAGACCCGAGCAAGAAGCAAAGAGTTTTTATTACAAATGATGAGAGTTTATTTTTGTGAAGCGGTGTGTAATTGTTGATTAACTTTGTGCATAACGCAAAGACTGGGAGACCGTAATTTGTGCTGCAGAGAGAGAGAAAATAAACCCTTACCTGAACCAGGAAAACTGCTTCTCGCCTCCTCTTTACAGTTAACTTAAAGGAAAAGTTCCCCCAAAAATGAAAATTCTCTCATCATTTAGTCACCCTCATGCCATATTTCAGCTCTGTAGGTCCTCACAATGCAAGTGAATAACTCCAAAAGCATTTAAAGGCATGATTTAAGTAATCCATACAACTCCAGTGGTTTAATACATGTCTTCAGAAGCGATATAATAAGGTGTGGATGAGAATCAAGTCCTTTTTTACTATCAATCTCCACTTTCACTTTTATTTTGTCCTTCTTTTGTTTTTGGTGAATCGCATTAGGAGGGAGGAGAATTTATTGTAATAAAAAAAAAAAACTTGAATATTTTTCTGTTTCTCACCTACATCTATCATATCGCTATTAAAGAATATAGATTTAACCACTGGAGTCTTATGAATTACTTTTATGCTGCCCTTATGTTCTTTTGAAGCTTCAAAAAATTGTGTACTCATTTACTTGCATTGTATGGACCTACAGAGCTGAAATATTCTTCTAAAATAATGTATTTGTGTTTTGCAGATAAAGAAAGTCATACTCAGTTGGTATGGCATGAGGTTGAGTAAATGATGAGAGAATTTTCATTTTTGGCTAAACTACTCCTTTACGTGTGATAAGCCCATGTGTGTTGTGTGACAGAGATACATTTGCTCTTTTTTGTCACCACCTCATGGACATATTCATAATGCTTTCCATTCATATGTTGAATGCTCTGTGGTTCTGTCAGAACACGGAGGACAGCGCGAGAATCTCCATCACATTCTTCCGTCTGTTTCGTGTCATGCGGTTGGTGAAGCTGCTGAGCAGAGGAGAGGGCATCCGCACGCTCTTATGGACCTTCATCAAGTCATTCCAGGTGCAATGATGTCATATGTCGATTTATCATCAAGAATCTCATGTATTGTGCCAAGCTGAGCTGATGTCTCTCACTCTGTCTCTCTCAGGCTCTCCCATATGTGGCTCTGCTCATAGCGATGCTGTTCTTCATATATGCTGTAATTGGAATGCAGGTAAACATCATCTGCTGTAATGTAGTGTAATGCTATCGTAACAGTGTTCTGATTGATTATGAATATATTTTAGGTGTTTGGGAAGATCGCCATGGTGGATGGAACCAGTATTAATCGTAACAATAATTTCCAGACGTTTCCACAATCTGTGCTGCTGCTCTTCAGGTTTGTTCACTGATTAGGTGCATTACGAGCGTTTGTGTCCATGCATGTGTATATATTTTCCTACTACATTCAGTTTAAATTTTCAATTCAAATCTGTTCAGTGTGTTTTATTGGCATGACGAAAACTCAAAATTTGTTTTGCCAAAGCAGTGCATCATTAGTTAAATAAAGTCAAAGAACAGTAGTGCATATATTGTACACATAGTACAGTAACATTAAAATACAGTATGATTAACAATCAGCACCCTTTATAAAAATAAATAAATTACAAAGGTAACAATGAGCTATAATTATTTGTAATAATATACACGTTCTCTCTCTTGTGATATGTGAGATGTGCGACGGGCGAGGCGTGGCAGGAGATCATGTTGGCGTGTTTGCCTGGTAAACAGTGTGACTCTGAATCGGACTATAATCCTGGAGAGGAGAAGACCTGCGGCAGCACCTTCTCCATCCTCTACTTCATCAGCTTCTACATGCTCTGTGCTTTTCTGGTACAGCACAATATTCTAGAGTTTAAACTAGTGCTGTCAGTTGAATCAATTATTTAATCGTGATTAATCACATGCATTTTTCATAGTTATTCATGAGGGTAATGAGGAAAGACAGGTGTAACTGAAACTAATAACATGACAAACAAGGGGGCGGGGTTATCACTCAAGACAGAGCAGACACGAGTGCACATGGGAATGAAAAAACAATAAAGCTAGTGCATCCAGCCACAAAAAAACTATAAACAAGGCAAAAGGAGGTGGCAGGATCCTGACACTGTGCGCATGCAAAAAAAAAACAAAAAAACAATTACGCTTGCAATTTTATTTATTACACTTTGAAAAATCATACTCTGTGCATGCAAATCTTTTTGACATTAAATTAGCTTAATAATAAAAGTCCTTTAAGGTTGTGTGGGTCTCAAGTGAATCAATAAATCAATAATCTGAACTAATAGATTTACATGAAACAGTCTAAATGAACCGACTCACTAAAATTAATTGATGTTCCCAATAGCTCCCAATACTAAATATAAGGCAATCATTTATTTTAACCAGTTCATGTACATGAACTGTCTGAAAGAACTAATTCACTTCAATTATTCAGTTTTCCCAGCATTACATAATAGAGAAAGGACAATTTAGGTGAGTGTGTTTGATTTCTCACTCGACACCATTGTTGCATTCACAGTTCAATGTGACAAATGTAGGGTTTTGTGACGCTACTGCGCTACTCACTGGAAAATGTAGCTCCTTAATGGCAAAGCGACACTGTTGTGAAAATAGCTGAACTACCGTCATGCTACAGAAATATTTAGTTTGTCACGTCGCTACTTTTAGTTACTTACTCCCCAACACTGGTCTATAAAATTTTGCCTTCTCAGTGATTTTATATTATTATTATTATTAGTTTACATTACTCAGTTTACTTTTCCCCCCCCTCCCAGATCATTAATTTGTTTGTTGCTGTCATCATGGACAACTTTGACTACCTGACGCGTGATTGGTCGATTCTTGGGCCACATCATTTAGATGAATTCAAGAGGATCTGGTCAGAATATGATCCTGAGGCCAAGTATATATCTATAAGATCTTCTACTTGCAGACTCTGTGTGTGTGTGTGTATGTGTGTTTGTTGACAGAATACATAGATTTTGTGTGTCTGTGTGTGTGTGTTTCTCAGGGGTCGTATCAAACATTTAGATGTGGTGACGTTACTGCGTAGGATTCAGCCACCGCTGGGCTTCGGCAAATTGTGTCCTCATCGAGTGGCCTGCAAGGTTTGCAGAAACATATACTCACACTGACACACACACACACGCATGTATATGTGTAAAGAGATACACAAACAGAACATACTGAACATATGTGAACATACTAAACCTGCAGGATCAGGATATCAGTTTTCATTTCGTCAATGGAATGACTGACGAAAATGTTCTTTGACAGGTTTTTTTAATTTTGTCAACGATAACAAAGACAAGACAAAAGACATAATGATGATAAACTGATGAAAACTGCTGACAATAAAATGACTAGAAAAAAATTATACTTCAAGATATTAACAATGCACTAACACCGTTACTTTTTCGTTTCTTTTTTTTAAAAGACAGATAAATCTTGCAAGATAGGGCATACCTAAATGAAACAAAGATTCAAATTAAAACTTATTCTTAAATTCTGAATTTCAGCCCAACTTCAAGCATATGGTTCCATTGTTCACAACTTACATTTGTGTGTTACTGTGGTGGTAACAACACCAGTACTCAAGGGGGCGATAGTTACCTTCAGATGTCTGTGTGATTAAACATCAGACAATTTAACTAATTTATTCAGCAGGATTCTCCTCAAACTGTTGCTTCATCATGACAGTAGTTGGTTGACCTGAAAGAGAAAACTGAGTGTAGATGGAGACAGTTTACACTAATGCCTGCTATAGCGCCACTTTGCAGTAACACTGAGAATGCAGTGTATTGTATTGCATTATGAATTGCGTTCTGACACACTGAATAAAATGTCATGTATGTTTCACATACTTTCAACACGTTAACTCTTTTTGTAAATATTATGTATTTTCAGAGGTTGGTTGCCATGAACATGCCATTAAATAGTGATGGTACAGTGATGTTTAACGCCACACTGTTCGCCCTGGTCAGAACTGCTCTAAAAATTAAGACTGAAGGTAAGTCATTAGTGATTGTAACGTTATTTACACACGATCACTGCTGTGAATATTTGTGCAATAACGACTGTGTAAACTGCCGTGAATGTTCAACCTGCTTTCATAAAATCACTTTACAAAACCTAAATTTTTTTGTTAAATGAATTTTATGTGGCTCTTTGTACGTATCGCGGGAGTTTCCTGGTGAAACGAACACTAGAGGTGCTATAACAACAATGACTTTTTTTCACTTTCACACAAATTACAAGTAAAATGGTAGATTATTAATTCATAAACACTTAGTTTTTGCCCTGTTCTTTTAATCTTTTACTATAGCGCATGACCAGTTGTTTTAACATTTGCATTCGATAAACAACTACATTTACAAGTTTATTTGTGCATGATTGGGGGGTACAATTAGATACAATTGTTTATCTAATACCTGAACTAAAATCAGTCCTTGTTGCCAGCCTGCCCAAGAAGGCCATCAGGCTGTGAACACTTGGGTGATGCTTATGTATGTGCTCCAATCTGCTCCCAACCGGCAATCAGTGAAGAGATTTATACCGGATCCTACACAGGCACATTCCTTTAGAGAGATCAGCACCTGAGAAAGACTAATCTCATGTTCACTATCCAAAATTCTAACATTTGATTGGTGTTAGGAGTCAACAGTTCAGCAATCGATTCAAAGATCTACATCTCAAACGTCAGCCTTTCTTCTCCACCCCCCATTTCACAATCATATCTAGCTTAAATCTGAGGATAATATTTCTTAAACTCATGAAATCTGTCAAATTCATGAACAGCTGTTTGTCACTATGGTCTTTAATACACTGCATTCTGAGTTTTACAAAACTGTATTTCAGAACAAATTCTTGTTGCGAGAAGTTAAATAACATAGCATACATGGAAAATATTTTGCTATATAAATTTAAATGCTTAAAAATACAAAGCAATTAAAAGTTAAATTATGATACATCTTGAAATATTTATGTACATTTATCTAGGATTATAATTTACAAGCCAATGGTCTGTGACACTTGTAACGTATTCAAATATTTGTTATGTTACAACAGATGCAGTAAAGTCGTAAACCAAAATTAAAGTTAGTGAATCTCAAATGCGTTGTATCTAATAATTCAATAATCAAATATTTTTTTATACACATTGCTGTAGGCATTATGTGGAATGTTTTTACAGTGGCTGTTCCCTGCCACAAATGGTTTACCTAAACCTCAAACAGCCTATGTGGTGTAAAGAGATGGAGAATGCCCTTTATTTCCCTAAAAAAGCACCGAGAGGGTCTCTTATTTTCTTGTGCTAAAGTTTACAACATTAAGACCATTGCACACCAAATGCAAATTTTTGAATTTTCACGGCAGTAATGATTTAGAAAAGAAACAATTGATTCCTATGGAGCCATTCACACCAAGAGCGAACATTCGCATATCAACAAAGCAAAGTCTTTTTTACTGTGAGTGTGTCAAAAAACAATTTCTCGCTCAACGATGAAATGCCCCGGTCAATGAAATATGAGCTTTGGATCACGTGTCAGAAGCTGCTGCAGTTACCAAACCAGCACAACTGGTAGCACTAAAGCCCAGAAAGCTGTTGTGCCCACCAACATTCGAGTAACTCAAGAAAGACATTCTGAACTATCAGTGAGGATGTGTATTTTATTTGCTTCAAATGCTTTTAAAACTTAAAACATCTTTTCTCAAATGGGTTCTCTTAAAGCTAAAAGTATGTTATTTCTGTGGCACCAAATGGAAATGCAAAAATAAACATTGTTTTAAAAACAGCTTTCTGAATACGACCCCTGTCTACCATTGGTCCAACAAAGATGCTATTGGTCGAGTCAATTAAATTGTGTCTATATAGACGGGCCGCTTAACAAACAGAGCGCTACAGAGACACACTGCATTGTTTTCAAGAAAATTAACCTACGAATGGCTCACTTATAGTTGTCTCTGCATATTAAGCATATTAAGCAGGAGAAAGTATTTTAACACAGAAAAAGTTACATAGTTCAGCTTTAACATGTAAGTGATATTGCTGCATCACTGCCCCTATAAAAACTTTCTGATCTTATGTGGATATTCTTCATAATGTATTTCATATTGCTGCATTTTTACCTTTTCATTTAATCTTACTTAAGTACTCTTCACAGTATAATATATATTGCGGCATCTTTGCCTTTGTATCCATTTTAATAAACAACTTTATGGATCTTATGTGTTTTTTTTCTTCACCTAATATATTAATATGATTGCCGTAACTTGCAGTGCACTCTGTATTTTTGTCTTTCTATCAAAGTGCATTTGTATACAAAAAAGGAGGTGGTTTCTCCACAATCTTGTTATCGTTATTGCTGTGCTGTCATTAACAGTTTAAAAGTATCTAATAATGGGTCAGACTGAAGATTAGTTTTGTTTGTTGAGATTAGTGTTTTATTGCTTGCATTATACGGACTCTTGGAGCATTTAGATGTCATCACGTTCAATTCGTAACGTGGGGTTTTGAACAAAAAACGTGGGGTTTTGAGCAAAAAAAACAAGTAGATGTGCATGGTACTCACACATTATCAGAAGGACTGGGAATCGTAAGGAACTGAACGATTCCAGTTCTGATTCCAATTCCTCTTATCGATTCTGGTTACTTAACAGTTCCAGTAATGATTTCAGTAATTCTTTATTTGGAAATGAGAAATGCAGTTCTTATTGTATTTACTATCCTCTGCTATGTGTTACCAAAGGATGAGATCATTTCAGATTTCTACAGAGCAGATGTACCAAATCAGAAATAAATTCAATATAATTCTTGTATAAGGCGTTTTTGCAGACTTTTTAGAGACATAATTACAATCCAATAATAGATCCTAACTATATTTTAAATAAACAAATCTAAACCAACAAGAAATGTGATGGCATTTTTCATTAATTAATTTATCATTTTATAAAATTCCTCTTCTTACAACAAAACTTCTTTTAATTATACATTGTCAAATAAACAACTAGTCAGTAACTGTCATGTGTATTTTGTTGATTCTTGTATTTCATGTCTTTTATTTTGAAAATTCTAGTTCCTGTTTCATGTCATGTGGTTCCCTTGTCATATGATTTCATGTTTTCCCTCCATGTTCATGTGTCTTGTTTTCATTGGTTGATTGTCTTGTTATCTTGTTTAGAGTTCTGTTTGTTCATTGGTTTGTTCTGGTTTGGTTTGTTCCAATGTCCATGTATTTAAACCCTCATGTTCCCCTTCTGTCACTCACTCGACGTTGTGTCGATGTAGTGACACTAGGGGTCGCCCTTGGGAGCCCCAAGCACCTCTGATCTTTGAGAAAAGGCCAATGGGAATTGGCGAGTTGAATTTGCATGCCACTCCCCCGGACATACGGGTATAAAAGGAGATGTCTTGCAACCACTCATTCAGATTTTTTCTTTCAGCGAGCTGAATTCCTCCGCCGATCCATTCACCTCTACAAAAGCTGTTGGATTTACAGTGCATTTCAGCGGCTTCTCCCCCTCTTGCACCGGTTGAGTGTAGAGAATAACCCTGGGTGCTTCAGCAGCCTAAAATAGTATATTCTTCCTCTAAAAGAGTATATTTCCCTTCTAAAAGAGCTTCACTCACGGAGAGCATCTTTTTGAAGATGCCTTTCTGTTTGTGTATATTTCCTGGTTGCAATCGTTACCTCTCCGCTTCCCACGGCCACGATCGCTGCCTCACGTGCTGGGCACTGCCCACGCGGGGACAGCGTTTGCGGACAAGTCATGTTCTCACTGCATAATTATGGCAACGTTGCGGTCGTGGCTTTCCTTCCTCAGAGGGGAAGCCACCCCAGCGGCTCCCCGCCGCGGTCCTTCTACCTACAGGTTTGAGGCCGCATCGGTTAGCACTGGGAGCGATTTGGGGATTTCAATGGGAGCCGCTCCGCTGGGAAACCCCCCGTGGACCTCCCATTCCCCAGCATGCCCAGCGAGTTCTGCAATGGGACCGCTGACTCGTCTCAGGGTGAGTTCACGATCTCATTGAGATGCGAAGCGGATGAGCTTTCGATTACAGCATCAGAATGCGGGCTGGTTCAGTCTGACGCCATGCGCATCTGACTGCCATGCTTGCCCGGGCGACTGTGAGCGTCGGGCTGGAGTGGAATCCTCCGCTCTCCCCTGAACCCTCACGGCTCGATGACTGGTTCCGGGGCCCCAAGCACCGCTCACGGCCACGCCCCGCCCCCATTCCTTTCTTCACAGATGTGCGTGATGAGCTCTTGCGATCATGGTGGGCACCTTTTACTGCCCGGACCCAGTCTCTGAGCTTCTCTGCTCTCACTACCCTCGACGGTGGGGCTGCCAGGGGATACTCGGTGATTCCCCAGGTGGATAAGGCTATCACGATGCACCTGAGCCATCCGAGACTCCTGTCCAAGGCCTGTAGGTTTACGTCGTCACTGGCGACTAAGGCCTACAGTGCCACTGGACAGGCTGCCTCCACCCTGCAGGCCACGGCTCTCCTGCAAGTGCACCAAGCCGAGGCAGTCAAAGAACTGCACAAGGGTAGTTCTGACCTGAGATCGATGCAGGAGCTGCGCTCAGCGACCGATCCCACCCTCCAGGTGACGAAGGTCACGGCATGGTCTCTCGGGCAGGCGTTGTGCACCCTGGTGGTCCAGGAGCGCCACCTTTGGCTCAACCTGGTCGGGTCAAGGGAGGCTGACAAGGTACGATTCCTTGATGCCCCCATCTCCCAGGTTGGCCTATTCGGTGACACCGTCAGAGACTTTGCCGAGCAGTTTTCAATGGTGAGGAAGCAGACGGAGGCCATTCAACATATCCTGGCCTGGCATGGCTCAAGATCCCGCACCCTGTCTGCTCGTCCCCAAGGGTGTCCCCCTGTGGTGACACCAGCTCTGCAACAGCCCGTCCCAGCAGGCTGTCTCCGGCGTGGAGCGGCCCGCAGGAAGCAGTCGCCACCTGTCTCATGACTGGCCACCAAGAACCCAAGGAAGGCTTCGAAGTGCCCCTGAGACAGGCAGCCCAGGAAGTCGGGGACCCGCTACACAGGAGCTGGTAAGAGCACCACTCCTTCCCCCGGTTGAGGGCCGGGGGGAGAATCCTTGTTTTTCTTTTCTTGTCATTTCGCCGCATGCCCAAAGGGCTGCGGTACCCACATTTTCAAGAAAAGAGCGAATTCCTCACTTCCTGGGTCACACAGTCGGTGTCCACGGCCTCTGTTATCACTTCGGTGAAAGGCGAGAACGCCGCTGCCTTGTGCGCGGAGATAGAGCCTGTTCCTCCAGCTGAGATGAGGAAGGGGTTTTACAGCCCCTACTTCATCGTACCCAAAAAAGGCGGTGGGTTTCGGCCAATCTTGGACTTGCGAGTTCTGAACCGGGCCTTGCACAGACTCCTGTTCAAGATGCTAATGCAAAAAAACGCATTTTGGTGAGCATCCACAATTATCTTGACGACTGGCTGATTCTAGCTCACTTGCGGGACTTGTTGTGTGCGCACAGGGACCTGGTGCTCAGGCACCTTAGCCGGTTGGGGCTTCGGTTCAACTGGGAAAAGAGCAAGCTCTCCCCGTTTCAGAGCATCTCTTTTCTCAGCATGGAGTTAGACTCAGTCTCGATGGCGCACCTCAAGCGAGCGCACGCAGTCGGTGCTGAACTGTCTGAGAGCGTTCAGGCGCATCTTTAAAAAGGCGTTCCGTATGTGCCGCTCTTTTAGAGAAATATATACTCTTTTAGAGGAGAAAAAAGCTCTTTCAGAAAAGATACTCTCTTGTTTTTCTGCCGAAGCGCCCAGGGGCGTTTTCTGCAGTGCACCGGTGCAGAGGAGGGAGAAGCCACTGAAATGCGCCATCCGAAATGCATGGTCTTTGGTTCTTTAATGGATAAACTCAGTGTGCTGGTCTCATCTGCGATGGCGGAAATACACAAAGTCCAACGTGGTTGGACTACAACACAGCTAATCTCATTCGTGGTAACAGTACGTTACAGTAATACCTTACGGATACTCAGCGGTCCGTAAACTGCACAAGCAATATCCTTGATACACAAGAATAACACACTATAATATTCTATCTCTGCCCAGACGTAAACCTCTTACTTGAATTGCGTGAGGACGCAGGTAGAATATGTGTTCATCCATCGTTTGACTCTGACTCGGTTCCTCGAGGCTCGGGTGATGACAGGAGGCCATTTCCTCACTCTGTCAGCGGGCGGTACGGCTGCTGATTCTTGGCAGGCTGGCGGAGAAATCAGCGACGTCCACTTGGTTGAAGAGGGAAGAGAAATCTTTCTTCACTTCTGCAGGCAAACGGATGAAGATGCGGATTGCTTGGCGGTCTCCTTCGGATTCGTTAGAGTGTTCGGTGGAACACAGAGTAATCTCAACTCATCCAGCGAGATGGAGATTATATGGCCACAGTTTCAAGTTGTACGTTACTTCCTTGTGCAACGAGCAGCGATGAGTTGCGTCTATGCATGGCAAGTAGTTGCTGGAAGCGATGCCCAGAAGGAACTCAGAGGTATTTCTACTCCCGATGACGTCATGGTTGAGGGGCATTCTGTCGTGCGCCTCATCCAATAGGAGTTGAGAGCTCGGTCCTTTGGAATTTCACACATACATGTAAAGTGAGCAAGGCTTAGGATTTGTTTTAGACTCTCTTTGTTTGATTTTGGCACGGTTGTTATCAGTAAGATTTTATGACTGTGTGTGTAGGCCTCAGTCAGGCTTTACGACTGTGTGCAGGCCTGTCTTTGTCTTATATCTGAATACATGAGGCCCAACATTCCCCCCTTTGGTCTGAAGAGTTGGTTGTTGTCCAGCATCTTAAGAGCAACTGAAGGGCCGAACAGTTCTTGTCGGTTCACAGTAACCTGTGGGTTACCCATCCATGTATTCCTGATAGAAAAGAAAACGGTTTCACAGTCCATACAGTTCATTAGAGTTCACAGAGGCTTTTTCGTCTGGACAGAGATTGAGGCACATCTGGGCATAGAACTTCTAGCTAAGTCTAAAACTACATTCATCACACATAAACGTTTCAAGTTATAGGTAGGCGCAGCATTAACTGGAACACAATCCTTTGTTGTTCTTTGGTCATAACACAAAATCAAAGCAGAACCTGACAATGGTTACTAGAACCAAAACGTTAGAGGAAAGGAAAGGAGGGTTAAAGGTTAAGAGGCTTATCCTTGGAAATTATTGGGGTTAACCTGTGGGATGGGCTCAGACTGGAGGGAGTCCAGTCTGGCCTGTAGATGTTGAATGTACCTGTACATGGCGTGTGCAATAATTTGCTGTGATGATCCAACCACTAAGGAGGAGCCCGAGGGCAACCAAACTGATAGGGTGTTCTTGTTATGATGACGGTCTGCTTATGTGACTAGGCAGTCGGTTTGAGACTGAACTTCACTAATGCTGTTGAAGGGTGTCATCAATGGTGAGGTTGTGACCTCTAAATGCATCCATGATCTCAATTTCTGTGTCATGTTTATCGACGTTGAGATGGAGGACAATATTGTCAATGTGCACAGTGGCTTCTTGGGGAACCGTTAAGAACACCATTTGGTTTGGAAGCCTTGGTCTGCATATTCTGAGGCTCAGATCCCCAGGAATCTCGCGTCACCTTCTTGCCCTCGGGAAGGGCGCACGTGCGTCTCCCATGCCAGTTGCATGTACCTTCTGATTTCCTGCATGGTGGGGTTGCCCATTCTGCAGTGCATTGTGGCGTCATAACGCACGCTCTCGTGGAGGTTGTGAAGGAAAGAGACTTGAAAGCCCATTCCTCCTCCAGACCTGGTGCGTTACGTCCTTGGAAGTATGCGGTTTTCAGGCATCTGTAATACTCACGCGGAGGCTCATGCCTCTTCTGTGTGATGGCGAAAGCGCCTAGGGTAGCGGAAGCTTCGTCGGTATACAGCGAATACTCCTCGCATAGAGCTTTACACAGAGCTGAGTAGTGGTCTCGGGTACCAGTCGGTAGTGTTTCCATGAACACATGGACACTCCTTACCGTGGTCTTCCATATGAGCTTGAGTTTTCACACGACGAAGCATAAGGCAAGTTAACCAGGCAGTGCTCAGTTTCTCTGAGATAATCATCGATGTTTGTAAAACATTTGCAAAATTGGCTGTTGATCAGTGCCACCCTTTGTAAAGGTGTGGATATGCTAATGGCGATCATTCGCTTTGCTTTTAATGTGAATGGGCCATTAGTTGCCGATTCTAGCCTAGTATAGTCTCATGATTCTAGTCATGATTCTGTTGTCTCGCACGTCTTACACATGTGCCCTTTGTGAGATTCAGCTTAGAATTGGGAGAGGGTAAATATTTTAGGCCAGGCCTAAATGTAAATAAGGAAGTGATTAGAATACTTTAAGTGTATCATTATCTTCATAACTTAAAAAAAAGACATAATTCATATGAAAAATTAAAAACATCATTTAAGAAAGTACACACTCAAGTTTATTATTACACTTCCATTTCAGTTACCAACGAAACCTTTAACGAATAGCTATATATGACACAAATATGAACTTTTTGTTCAAAGAAATGTTTGAATTATTGCATAATGTTTACATGAGGCATGATACCAACCATTTTCAGAGTTCAGAAGTCTTTCTTTCTCTATGTCAACTCTTCGTTAATAGAAAAGAGGCCATAGCCTGCTGTAGGTGTGAATTTCCCCCTCCTCCATTAGGATAACATTCCTACAAGGAAAGATTATCTGATACATATACCTTAGCTTATATTAAAGGCACAGCACACTCACAGAGAAGTGCTTCTTCATTCTTCACTCAGAGCCAAAAAGAAGTCTGTCTTCCAGTAACAGGTTTTTCTGAAAGTACGAACCACTGAAACAAATGCAAAAACACTTTCATTTTGACCAGATTTAGTTCCAAATGACATTACACTCGTTCATTCTTCAATTC